>NW_027464677.1:70200-370200 GCF_043290135.1 Rhipicephalus microplus
TCCTTCTGGACTTCACTTAATCTAGGCTCCAGATTCAACTGCTCCAGGATTACCTCTGATCCTCTTTTGATTACATCACTAGAAGTCAAAACTTCTACTCATTCTTCTTCTGAAGCATTCAAAAGCAGATTTACGACCACTTCACGCTAAACGGATGGTTTAATCAAGTTACTGTGGTAAATTTTGTTTGGCCGCCTTTCTATTTTCACTTCATAATTGGTATCAGAAAGCTTCGATATTTCTTTAGTGGGCCCTTCCCAACGAATCACAAGCTTGTTCTTTTCGGACGGCCGCAGCAGCGTTACCTGACTACCCATTTTAAAGGTGTGTTTGTTCACCGATTTGTCGTAGTACTCCCTCGACGACACTCGTGCAGCCTTCATGTGGCTTTCCGCAAGATCTTGTGTTCGTCCAAGCCTTTGAAGGAGGTCGATAACAAACGCAACTGCATTAGGGCCCTCATCGAATCCCTCCTAGGACTCGCGTAGCATTTGCAACAGTATTCTTAAAATCCTGCCATTCACAAGATCTGCAGAGCTAAAGCCAGTGCTTTCATGAAGAGCTGATCTCAAAGCGATCATATAGGGAGAAATACGCGCTTCCCAGTCGCATTTGTGCTCGTAGCAAAGAGCTCTCAGTATCCGTTTCAGAACGGAACGCATACGCTCTACTGGGTTAGATTGCGGGCGTTGGATCAAGCTGCGCACTGCTTTTATTCCGCATTTATCCAAAAAGGTAGAAGTAAGGCAGCTATAAAAGACACTACCGTTGTCGTATTGAATTTCAGAAAGAAATCCGATGCGTGCGAATATAGAGAGCACAGCGTCCATGACATGAGGGGAATTGAGCTCCTAAGTGGTATCGCTTCCGAAACTTTGTGGCTACACAGAGGGCCGTCAGGATGTACCGACAACCTCACCTTGAATCTGGGAATGGCCCGACAGTATCAATTGCTAGGCGCCGAGAAGGTTCTGTGATAATTGGCACAAGCTTCATGGGTGCCTTCCATTTGTCCGTGGATTTCCGCGCTCTCTGACAAGTGCCGCATGAGCGTACAAAGTCTTTGATATCCTTCCAGTCATCCAGCCAATAAAACTCGAGGGAAATTCTAACTCTGGTCTTCTTTATGCCGAGATGTCTTACCCAAGCGTTTTCATGCGCCAGTTCTAATAGTTGGCGATGATGCTTTTGTGGCACCAAGAGCTGCTCATACTTGCGACCTTGCACATATCTGTAGCTTCAATGCAAGTGTTCTGCCTTCTCAAAAAAGGAAACATTATTTTTCTTCGTTCCTAACGTTACGCTTTCTATTAGCGATTTAATCGAGAGGTCCTCACGCTGCCCTCGAATGAGCGTTTCTCGATCAACCCTCGACAGCTCACTCCAACTTTCCGCTATAGGCGAGAGCGTAGCACCCTTCTCACTCTCACTTGATGGCGCGATGTCGTCTCCTCTGCAGACAGAGACAGCTTCCGCGACGGGCGGCTCGAGTGACTGCTGGAGTCACCCATCCGGATAATTTCTTGTCTGATGCATGATCGCCTCGCCACCAAGGTCACGCGTCTCGGGTGCTTTTGCAAGGGCTGTTTAACTACATTGAACAAGATCAAGTTCCTGCGAAAGCTTCCACGCTTGCGATCGCGTGAGGGCCATGTACGCTAAGTTGGCGAAGAACGATTTACCCTGCTCTTTGAGAAGTTGCTCAGAGTTATTAAAAAAATTGATAAAGAAAACGATCGGGAAGCGCGACAGACACAGCCGCTTAGGTGCGAGCTTACCGAACGGACCATCAATGATAACCGTAGCGATTGGTGAGCAAGCACTCTGTTCCTAGGCGACTAGCCTGATCCACGCGCATTTTCCTGAAAAGTCACCCGGAAACACAAACGAATCATTGACAAGGCCCTTGGTTGCCGCTGAGTCTCGAAGTGCTCGACGTGTTTTCCCATTGACAATTATTTCCTCGAGATACGACTCTAACAACCGCATGCTCTTTTGCGATTCTCGGATTGTTGCGAAAGCAGACTTTTGTTGACAGTTTACCGCCATGTGCCCTTCCTTTATGTAGTTGTAGCAGATTAGCAGCTTCCGGCACTCAAACACCCGTGTGGCATCAGTGCGCTGTTTGGGAACCTCGCTCGATATCCGCACTTCCGTTTGCCTTTCCCCGACAGTGTCCTTCGTAAGATGATGATGATGATATATAGGGTTTAACGTCCCAAAACCACATATGATTATGAGAGACGCCGTAGTGGAGGGTCCGGAAATTTCGACCACCTGGGGTTCTTTAACGTGCACCCAAATCTGAGCACACGGGCCTACAATATTTCCGCCTCCATCGGAAACGCAGCCGCCGCAGCCGGGATTCGAACCCGCGACCTGCGGGTCAGCAGCCGAGTACCTTAGCCACTAGACCACCGCGGCGGGGCGTCCTTTGTAAGAGGCGAGTCCTTTCTAAAGTTACGTTATTGAGTGGGTTTCCGTTCATCAAATTTCTTTGAAAAGCTCGCCTTTCTCTCATTCTTTTCAACGCACACTCCCCTGCTAGGCAACGTTCGGCGAGTATAATACTCCTAAGCTAACTCTGCTGCCCTGTTTGGATGTACTTCACCAAGCTTGTCTTGCAGCCAATTCTACCGCTGCATCCTTGATGCAGCGGTTGAATTGCTCCAATGCAATGAATTACGCCACCTTATCGTGAACGTCATTAACATATTCGCCCTTGAGCCATTAATTTAAATCGGCTTTAAGACGACACATGAAGTCAATGTGTGACTCATTGCCCTTTTCTTGTGTTCCGAAACCTTTGCCGGAAAGCCTCGGGTGACAAGTTGTAACGTATCAAGAGAACTTCCTTGACCTCGTCATAGCTCTCAAATGCTTCCCTCGACAAGCACGTGATCACGTCGGACACTTCGCCGGGAAGAAAAGCTGACAGGTTCTGCGCCCAAAGAGACCACTCGAAGGCGTTTCTTTCACAGACGTGTGCGAACTCGACGAGATACTTCGCCATGTCCTCACCTACTGTGAACGGTGGCAGTTGGTCCCAAATTTTCCGACTGCTGACTTGAACTGTCGCTGAAGCTACGCTAGGCGCCCTGCGAGCACTGTAGGATTGTCAATTCTATTATTTTCAACTCGAGGTGCTCCTGTCTTTCTGCCCCCTCACGCGCCTTTCTCTTCACGTTCAGGCCTTTCTGTTTCTTCACATTCGCGAAGTTCACACTTTTCTGCTTCTTGGCGGCCTGCTTTGATATCCGCCCAGGCCTCCTCGACTTCCTCAGCTGTCGCTCTCTCGTCCGTCATGATCTCAAAGATCTCTTGCTTTCATTTCGCATAGCCCAAAGTAAGACCAAGTTCCTCACAAATTTCTGAGTCTCTTCACCTAAATGTTCTCCATCACTCACATTATCCTGTAGCTGTATGCCCTTGTTAAGAATCCACTTGCCGTAGCCACTATAAGTCGACTAGCAAGACGCGCAAGCAATTTTCAACACTACTGTGTTTACACCCTCCGCAATAACTTTGGTTTCAACGCACTGTAACTTGGATTGAAACTATCAAGGCTTACTATAATGTTTCAAACAGCCCTTCTCTAAACTACTATAGCCTGTGCTAGAGTATTCTGGTGAACTGTGGGGAAAACATCAGGCACTCACCCCATCGAGGTCGCTGACGCCGGCCGATTGCGCTGCTGCCACCCACTCGTACGAAACTCCGACAGCACGGTTCCGCAGGGCGCAGCTGTCACGGAACTCGCCGCTGCCAAGGTCACCGGCCGGGCCAACAGCGCAAGGGATATGAAGAGACGAGATGTCATCTTTCTTACGCATACGTCGGCTGCTTGGCGACGTGCCGCTTGGCTTTTTTATAGGCCTCGGGTGATGTCTAACGTCAGCAACATCCAATCGGAACCACCGCTGGCCGTGATGTGAGAATCCTCTAGTCAGGAACCGCCGCTGGGTGGCACCCACGTACGAGTGATGTCGCCATGCACTGCGTAAGACTCGTCAGACTGGATGGCTCCGATTGCGTCATCGAGCTGCTATCGAGCCCGTGGGCTGAGGGAGCTCACCATGCGTGGCGTAAGACACATCGGCGCCGCCGGGTTAGATAACGTTGTTGAAATGATCACGTCAGGCGTGCTCGCTCGCTGGCCTTGACACAAATTGTCTTTGCAGAGGCAATGAAGTTCGGTCTGGACTCTCAGGCGTAACACCTCAGGAGGATCAGCGAAGAAAGCGTAGAATATTTTTTATGTGAGCATTAAACTATGTTTAGGAATGATTTGATAATAAAGTATAACATATGTAAGAAAACGACCGAGAAAGAGAGAGCAAGAGGGAAAATAGGTAACTTGAAAGATTTTGATATTTGAAATTTTGAGATGAGCACTCAGCTGCATTTACTTCACTAGCCATTCAGAATCTATGTTAAAACTTTTTTTGATGATACACAATATCAATTATTAGATTGGGGAATACCATGGGATACGTTTCGATTCCTGAATAAAATTGCAAACTGCATTAAAAGCATCCCTGTGGCAATGTCCGAAATCTGAGGCACCAAAGTTCAGTACAGTGTCCGCCGTCAGCCTTATGCATATTTTCAGAAAGGGAATATAAGTATAGAGTATCCGCTACAAGATAAAAACTAATCTTCAATTGTTTTTATTTCTCCAAAGAATGCACAGAGAGGTGATATCACCTGACCAGCTCTGTGTAAATGTAGATTTAGAGGGCGGACACGGCATTAAAATCTAGTAATAAAAACTTCAAGCTTTCTGAACTGACTCTACTGATGTCGCCATGGAAACTTGAGGTCGTTATATTCTATCCATGTAGTTGTTGTTTCTATGATATCAGTGCAGATTGCTGATTTTGTATATCCTATTGCGGTTCTATATTCTACATCTGGCGGTACGAGTATTATTGGGCCATCAAGCGTGGTTCATGCTAGAGAATCTGCCATTTCGTTCAATCGTAATCCCCAGTGACCTGGAAGCCACCCTAAGTTCAGGTGCCTCAACCGTAGCGGTACTAATGTTCGGAATGTCCTTAGAGTTCAACAGTTCTCAGAAGCAGTCACAGATGCATAAACTGTCAGAGCTGCATAAATTGTCATTATGACTGCGCTGTAGATCTCCTTTGAGTTTGGGCAGCGCCGACAAGGCCAAACTAACGCCGACAAGGCCACATATTGTACAGCCAACTCTGGCATGCTGAACATGCGCTCACGCCAAAGGGCGATCTCCCTCATCTCGTTCTTCAAATGCAGCCCCTTAATGACGACTTTAACGCGTATGCTTCCTCTTGTTCTTCGAGCGCCTTCATCGGGAGATTAAGGCAGGTAAAACTTCGTATAGCGTAGCCAGCTGTAGCATATTACTGTAGCTGCAGCACATTGCTGAATGACTGTAGCCAACAACTGTAGCATATTGAGCACAGGCTCTTGCCAAAAAGAAAACCTCTTCCCGTTCTTCTTTAGCAGCTCGATAATGATATAAAATGCGAAAATTTCTGCTATGGCTGGGAAAATACGACAGCACAGAAAACGTATAAAAATTGGAAAAAGAAAGCAAGCAAAAATGAAAAAAATAAAGAAAAAGAAAAATACGGAAAAATTTGACAGAAATAGAAACCCAGAAGAAGCTGGAAAAAAAGAACAGGAAAAAAAGAACAGGAAAAAAGAGAGGACAAAAAAAGAAAACCTAAGAGAAAAAAAAAAGATGGTTGCCCAGCTCGGCACTTCCTTCACGCTTGCTACCGCTTGAGTTAAGCTGCCTTAATTTTCGTATTTACCGGTGGTGACAGAAAAAAATTGTCTTGGCTACATGGATACTTATTTTGCTGCTTTATTGTTCACTAGCTTTGAAACAAAATGTAAATATTTTCTTAGAAGCCTTGGAGTGCAAGTGTGCGGTGTCTAAACGTGGCAGCTAACGCCGTGTTTTCAGCTCCCGAAATTTAGTTTGTCACTTGCAATACACAAAACAAAGGGCATTGGTTGGGACTCGAGGGAAGTTTGTTGCATAGAGTATCGTTTTGCCAACGACGCTTTGCTGAACTCCACTTTTAACTGGTACTTGAAGTGCGAAGGACAATCGACTGCGCTCCACATTCAAGGCGCTCTGCACTCAACGACAGTAGTAAGCAATAAAGAAATTAACTGTCTGTGTTCTCCTAGAATGGGATTCTGTCTGCGGCTCTGGAATATTAGTTGTGTGGACTTCGTGATCACACTAGAAATAATTACGGAATCGAGCACACGTCATACTTCGATCCGTGAAAAATGTCATTAAGAACACATTCATGAAGCACTCACCCTTATTCTCGCATGAAGTCTAGTACGTTTAGTGTTTTTGAAAAACCTCATGAAAGACGCGTAAAGACTGAGCCGAACTTCCTCATTTAGTACAAAACGATTGCTAAGATCAACAATGTACGCCTAAATCTCAGCAATTATGGTTTGCGAGGGTTTCGGCTGTAGATATGTCCTTTTCCATCGAAAGGCTGTTGCATTTAGTCATTTTGCAGTTAGTTTCACGCACGCATGCCTGTATGTTTTTGGTCCCTTTTGCGACCCTTGGCTCAAGTTGGCTATACTTTGGCTAGTTTTTCTATTTATTTGGTATTTCTGGCGTTTACAACCTAGTAACTGTGATCACACTAATAATATAGAGTTTTTTGTTTAGTGGAATTATCTTAACAGCACAAGCCTTGTTTGACTTTCGCAGGAAGACGGCGTATCCCTGAGCCGGTGCATTACGCAAAAAGTTGAGCTCACAGTAAAAATACCCGTAAAAGTCTCGGTGACTCTTAAGGGACGCCGCTACAGAATGAAGCCGGCAACGGATAAATCGTTTATTGGCTTGGGTACCTTCGATCTGCTGAACGAATGCAGCCGGGCTAAGCAGAATTCGACGTTCGACCAAAATGCTCCTGCAGTCCGGGTACGTACACTTGCGTTGCAAATAATGTCGCCTAACACTTTCCCTGGGCGAGCTCTTTGGTTGTGTTGGCTACCTTCAGTAATTCATTTTATGGCCATGCGAGACGTAGATCTCTCAAAGAGGCAAGCCGATTTCAAACAAAGCCTGAGACTGTCGTTGCTTACAATACATAGAATAAACATAGGTTCCACCCACAGTTGCAGCTGTACCACCGCCAAATAATTGATAATTGGCAGTTATCTGTATAGTCTAAATTTTGAACTCTTTACGCATTCTACTATGAAAGTGTCATGAGCCGCCTAGGTTCTCAAACTTCTGTGTCTAGAAAAAAAGTTTTTTCAACAATTTAGAGTACATGTTACTCTACTATGGGAGAGCAACACGCCGTCCCAGTTGGCAAAATAGGTGACGAACATTCAAAAAAGCAAGTTTTATTGTACACTTCACTTGTACATACACAAACGAAACATCTAAAACAAGCAAAGACGGTGTATACATCTAACAAATGAGCACCACAATCTAATTTATCACTGAGTATTCGACTGTTACAAGTTAAAGAAAACTTAGAAAGGATTGAGTGTGTTTACAAAAAAGTGTTGGACGATTTAGAGTACAAGGTACTCTACTATGGGAGAGCAGGTAGCCGTTCCAGTTGGAAAGAAAAGCACAAACGAAAAGGCAGTGAGCTCACAGAGCGTGGGTAACAATTTTATAGTCCTAAGTACTCTGCAATGGGAGAGGGTAGATGTGCTAAGGTTCAATCAAAGACACGCGACAGTTCACGAGACCTGAGCACCTTTCACGCATATCAGGTTGATGATTATCTCATGCGGACACATCTTCTTGTGTCTGCTTTTCTGTGAAGATGTGGTGCTTCCCATCATACTTCAGCGAGGGCTTCATCGCCACTGCTAAGCCAAACACGATGTTTTGAATACGAGTGATGAACTTTTTTTTAACGGGTGAAATGTTCGCAATAGCCGTGAAAGGCTTCCTGACTCAGACTTACGGTGCTATCTTTCACAGATGAATGGCAGGCATGCTGCAGCACTGTAGGCGGAGCTTGCATTATTGAGGCATAAGTTATATGGACTCTAGGCGACTTTTGGGCTTCGAAGTCAACTTCCATTTCCACATTGAGGACATCCCCCCGCTCATTGTATGTTCTACCTGCGGGTAAGGGTGCGTGAGCGCTGCTGATGACCGCTGCTGATCAAACGAATTGATTTGATTGATTGATATGTGGGGTTTAACGTCCCCAAACCACTATATGATTATGAGAGACGCCGTAGTAGAGGGCTCCGAAAATTTAGACCACCTGGCGTTCTTTAACGTCCACCCAAATCTGAGCACACGGGCCTACAACATTTCCGCCTCCATCGGAAATGCAGCCGCCGCAGCCGGGATTTGAACCCGCGCCCTGCGGGTCAGCAGCCCAGTACCTTAGCCACTAGACCACCGCGGCGGGGCTGATCAAACGAACCTACGCGTACCCGTCGCTCGGAGGGCGCATTTGACAAGACCGATAACTCGCGTGGTAGACCTGCTGCCGAATGCTCAAGCACAGAGAGGCCACACCTCGCTATCGTTAGCACACACGCTATCAAGGCAAGCACCAGCCGCTGGTTCCTCCACCCTTCTACGTATTGCACTCTAAACGCGAAAAGACTGTGCGAAAGAGCACTCTACCTGGAGCGGCCATATTCAAATACACCAACGTTCTTTTGAGTAACGTGATACTAGATTAAAAAACGTTGACCGCCATCATTACTCCGTATTGTACAATTTCGTGCTGTCGCATTCATTGCTTCGCCCATGTGGTGAAACTGTGTTTTTTTTTTGAATGGATAATTTCGATGAAGGTGAAAGTGTTTGAGACCCGTATACTTACATTTAAGTGCACGTTATGGAATCGCAGCTGTTGGATATTTTTGAAGCCCTAAATTGTGATTCCCTTAAAAGTATATCGTAGTTGGAGGCGTTAAAAGGGTACTGACACCATTCTGAAGGTGAGCTCACTTTGGCACACCGGTCTCCTGTATAGACAGATGGCTCTGACGAAGTGTGAAGCTCACCGAATGATGATAAAATATTTTATCTTCAATTTGCTCTAAGCGCACCTACCAGCATATACACTGGTCAGGCTGCAGCACTAATTCTGGTGACTTCACGCAGTAGTGTGGCTAGTGGTGATAGCGTCAGGTAGCATAATTCCCAACATGGCCGCTTGTACGCTTTCTGAACATTCAAAATAGCTGCTCGTGCGTCACCGATGAAGCCACAGTGCGGAGCGGCCGTAGAAAGGTCTTGGTATCTTGCACGTGCACTTGACGAGAAGCTCGTGCCTTGTTGGGACGTCAGGCTGCAACAGGAACCAAAAGTAGCTTTTATGAACACGCTGTAGTTACTTTCTCACGGTGCACCCACGCTTAGCCGTACCTTTTTGAGGCACCTGAGGTCTGTAACTTTTTTTAACAAAAAAAAGCACAACTGAAAATTTTTGTGTCAGTACCCCTTTAAACACCAACGACTATTTTGGTCGTATTGTTTCTTAGCCTGCGACCGACTATAGCATAGGCCGCGACTAATCGCTATCTTTAGCCCTTCCTATAACCAGCTGTCACAATTTCACAATCCCAATTTGCAATGAACACGTGAATTCATATCGTCCGTAATTGCTCACGGCGCAAATACGCGAACAGAGGCTTGCTAATTTGGGCAAGCCAAGCTAAACTTCTTTTAAATGCGAAGTATTTCTTATCGAACTTCGGTGACTTTGAGCGTATCTATCTATCTATCTATCTATCTATCTATCTATCTATCTATCTATCTATCTATCTATCTATCTATCTATCTATCTATCTATCTATCTATCTATCTGTCTATCTATCTATCTATCTATCTATCTATCTATCTATCTATCTATCTATCTATCTATCTATCTATCTATCTATCTATCTATCTATCTATCTATCTAGCCGCCTACGACTTATAGCTCTCCTGGCCGTTTCGATAATGTTATCGATACCAAACTTGGTTTGGCATAACATGACTGTATGAAGAACATATTTGACTAGTCATGACTTGAAAATCATGACATGTATGTCATGATTTACATTTCATGGTCCTGCAGCTCTTGCAGTGGTTTCGTTCACATGGCCTGTTGCAAAACTGGTGTGGTATGACATGATTGGAAGGAGAACACAACCGACAGACCCTAATATGAGAATCATGACATGCGTTTCATGTAACAACATGACTACATGCCACGCTCATAATGCACTCGCGGCCGTTTAGCTATCGTCACATATACCAAATTTGGTATTACAGTACGTGAATGGAGGACGAAGGAATGTGACTGGTGCAAACATGATAATCATGAGATGTGTGTCATGTGGGAACATGACTACATACCACAGTCAAGGCGCCAATACGTTTAAACGGGACGCGGTGCGCGTGCTTGCAGGCGTTCATTTCTTCGCGTCACGCCGGTGTAGCCACGCCAGGCGCCGGTCCTGTCATATACTCGCAGGCGCACACCGCGTTGCGTTCCTTTGACTCATGTGCGTTTCAGCGCGTCCGGTAGAACTTAATCACGAAAACAGGGAGACTCAGTGTTGTCTGGTTAACGCGTCGGCGCGAAAGGCAGCATGTCGCATTTCGCACTGGTTGCCATCGGGCCGCGCCGACGGACGCTGGTCGCGCCTGGCGTCAGACTATAGAGTGCTCGAGTTTTGCTAACGTAGCGTCGCTGTGCCCAGCATGTGTGCGCGTCAACACTACATTGGAGTATATTGGGCCCTTCATGATGCGCTCGCGGCCGTTTTTCTAGCCCCACATATAGCAAATTTGGTGTTACGGGCCGTCAATGGATGACGAAGGCATATGACTGGTGCAAACATGATAATCACGACACGCGTGTCATGTAAGAACATGAACACACACTGCCTTCATAGCGTGCTCGCGGCCGTTTCGCTAGCTCAACATATACTAAATTTGGATCACGTGACGTGAACAGATGACGATAGTAAACGAAACGTACAAACAGGATAAGCATGATACGGAAGGCAAAGGTTAAGGTTAAGGATGTTGTAGGTAGCCGGCGGATCTAGCCTTGATACTGAAGGCATGTACGGCATCATTTACCCCCACCTCGTAACGTTGTGCTGATTTTGAAGTGACATATCAACATTTCTCATTCGTGCTTCGCATATCATCGATTCCCACTGAACGTGGGATCTGCCATTTTTTTTCAGGGGCGAAGCTCCTTATAGCGGCACCTGTTCGTCCCTCGTATCCGTTGTAGTGTGTAACAAGTATTACATTTTGACCTCCAAGGTGGTGCCGGTGACAGATTTTTTCTGTGCATTGTTGAACAATAAAAGATAGTGCTCAATGTACATGCCAATGGCTGTTAAGGGGAAATGAGAGACAGGAGATTTCGGCTTTTAGTTAACGCGCGCGCTGCGAAATTTTTATTGTTCAACAACGCACAGAGGACAAGAAAGGGTTGCTGCGTTATGCTCGCTGGGCGTAACCTCCTAGGTTTTAGAAAGGTTTAGCGAGCGTTGGGTCGCAGTGCCATGAATACAGTGAACTAGTATATACCATGAACTCGAGGTGGTTAAAGGTGGGAAGTAGACACGAAGCGCAAGCTGTAAGAAAGTGTGCATGTGCCTCCTCTCGTTCAGTCCTTGGAATGTCCGCTGGATTGCGGTGCTCCTATATGGGGAATATATGATGAAAAGATGCGAGATGATTGTACTTGGAGTGTTGAATAGGTGGACGAATAGACACGCAGACAGATGCATGGACGGACGCACGGATGGCTACACGGACGAATGGACGCATGGACGGACGCAGATGCAGATTCATGGACGAAAGCAGGGACGGACGCACAGATGAACGTGCGGACGCACGAACAGACGCACGCACGGACGGGCGAATGTACGCACGGGCGGCCACACAGACGCACGCATGGATGGACGGAATCAAGAACGAATGGACGGACAGGTGCTTCGCGCCACTATCCATCATTCACTCCGTGAATATGCTGCCATTTTTTTTAGTTTCGACTATAAATCTCACCAGGAGTAAGGAAATGATTTCAGTGCAATATTCGGTGTTATAACCTTTTACCGACGTACGGCTGCATTTCCGATGGAGGCGGAAATGTTGTAGGCCCGTGTACTCAGTTTTGGGTGCACGTTAAGGAACCCGAGGTGGTCGAAATTTCCGGAGCCCTCCACTACGGCGTCTCTCATAATCATATGGTGGTTTTGGGACGTTAAAACCCCACATATCATAAAACCATTTACCGACGTTTTAACTCCGAGACAGCCGACACACTGCAGGCCACCATGTACTCTTCCCATATTCAAATTGTCATCGTTGTCAGTGGATTATGACATGCAGTTTTGTCCTATTCAATTTTCTACATGCTTACTTATTCTGGTAACGCAGTTTATCTATTTTCATATATTTTCAAATGCCCTTACTATAAGTTGTTGTTCAAGGTTGTTATAGATATATACGCAAACTACTCAACTTTATATCCTTCTAAACTAGGCATGGATGCAGAATCGTTGATCAGGGAATGTGCCGCTAAAATGAGAGTTATGGAAAGTGCTCGCGGATTTGCTAAGAAACCAACAACAATGACTATGGCTGGTTCCTCTTTGGCACGTGTTGTGGTTTCAGCGGCTGTATTGTGGTTTATTTAACCTGAATTTCTTACTAAATAATATAGGCGATGTCTGACCGATGCACACAATACATCGTTGTGAATAGAATTCTTTTCTAATTGCAGCTCTATTACAATTTGTCTATTGCGCATTCAGTAAGTTAAAGAACATGTTTTGAAGAGGCCCTGACATTGTCATTTATGAATTGACGGTTTTCGGCGAAAAACGAAGGTAGAGTGTCAAATATACTTGTACACGTATGAAAACTGGACTCTAAGAAATTATTTCACTCCGAAATAAGTCGTAGAAGTCATCGGCTGCAAACTCCGCCCACCGCCGGCGACCGCGATTTTGTCATGGCCTGCGTGACGTCATAAGCCGAAGGAGCAGTGTCGTCATCTGTTACGAAACAGCACCTTCCACACATGGTCAGTGTTGCGAGTGTTGTTTGTCGCGTTATCCGCACGACTCAGTGGGTTGCAAGTGTTGCGTTGTGTTGCCGGTACCATCGCGGTATGCGGCGACGACGTGGTGTACATTGCGCGTTTTCACCTTGACTCCATCGCCACCAGCTCAAGCGACGAAGAGAGCGCCGAAGACGGTGTAAACCAAGATGCCAATGACCTCGCCTTTGAGCAGACGTTGCAGATGGCTTCCCACAATAATAAGTAGCTTTCTTTCAAGCAAGTCAGGTTGAAAAGTGATCTCGGGTTACGGGGCTCTGTCAACGCTGCATTCGCTGGCAAGTGTTACTTAGTGCCGGGTAATTGGCAGAGCGTGCAGATTTTTTCTTGGCTAGCATACGTGCATGCACAACTTTACATGCTGAACATAATAAATACGTGGTCATAGCAATGCTGCGCGTTGGGCCTCATGCTTTGTATCGGTTGTTGCGTGGGTCATATGTAAACATAAGCCGAAGCGAACGGCATGTCAGTGCGGCGCTATAGAGTTACTCACGACATACATTTTGGTCGAATATTTACAGGAACTCTGTCGATTGCATTCAGTTCCGAAAAAAAAAATAAGTGGGACGCTCAACCATGGCACTGCCTGCGAGGAGTTTCAATTATTACTTTTCCGTAGTGGCAAACGACATATGCCCCGCACATTGATAGGACACCTTTTGCCATACGAAATTACTTGCTGCAAGTAGCAGCGCTACATGGGTTACGCGGTGGCATTGTTTGAACCCCTGGAAGTCATTTAGTTCTAGTGGCAAGTTGAACAACGCAGAAAAAGTTTGATTGCAAGCATAGGTGATCACGGAACACGATCGTCCTCTGGAAAGCAGACCATGCAGCAGCTCGCCCAGCAAGCGGTCCGTGACGCCACGGCTGGCTATCGCACCAGTGTTGCCCGACTCTCAGGCTGCTCGCTCGTTTATAAAAAATATTCTATTTTAAATTACCGGTTCGACCAAGTTCCCTCGAATTTCGCCAGCTGGTTTTTGGGCGTACAAGAACAAACGCACCCGGCACAGATTATGGCTGAAGATTGGGTGTCTTGACCCCCTTGAAGTATTCTTCTTGTAATTGTCACTGACTCGTGTTGTCGAGAAACCATAGCAGTTGCATTTTAGTGAAACCATCACGAAAAGAGCTGCCTAGACGACGGCACCCGAAGGTGGGTAGAGGGGGGTGTTTGGCGAGCACGTCCCTTTTCTGCACTATTTGCTTAAATATGTGTTATGTCCGGTGTTGTCGTCGGCCCATAGACGTACGCGTTGGTCGCGGTAGTCCAAAAAGCTCAGACAGCCTCGAACGGTTAAAAACAAGTTTATTCCTATTCGGATGGAGGCGGCGGCTGAACTGCCGGGGGAAACGAACGGTGGCTCGTTTGCGCCGAGCGGGGGAAGGGGAGGAGTCAACATCTGGAAGCAGTTTCCGCATCCGGTCCTTCGCGGGTTCGGAGGCTCGCTCGTGACACAGGGGTGCTTGGAACACAACATCTCCTCCCTCCTTAGATTGTCGCTTGGAAGCGATCTGGGGGCCGCCGTGGGCGCGTGGACGCTCTGGACGCACTAGGAAGAGAAGCCTCCGCTCGCTGGGTGTCGTTTCTCTTGTGTTCTGGGCCGGCGAGCGGCGGCGTCGATTCGTCTGGTGCGAGATGCCAGGCTAAGTGGAACGAAGCTTCCGTCGAGGTGGCTGCTTGAATGGGAGGTTCCCTTGGCAAATTACCTGAACGGCGTAGCTGATTAAGGTGGCGGTGTGTGGCCTTTCCACCAATGTCGACGAGCCATGACCGCAAACCTATGCGTTTGAGTGCCGTCGCTTCAACCCAGCCGGGCTTTCTGTGGAACTGGCGGGCGTATATGCGCTGTCCACTTTCAATTCTCCTGCTATGCGGGAACTTTTCTTCCTCCGACGGTGCTTTCGCTGAGGGCTCCGGGACAATTGCTGTCAGCTGGGTTCTCATTTCTCGTCCGAACATCACTTTCACTGGCGTTTGATCAGTAGTGCTTTGAACAGTGTTGTGCTGTCTGAAGAGAAAGCGCGCGATGCGGCGTTGCATTGTCCCAGTCTGGTCTTTAGTAAGGGCGCGCTTTAGCTCAGCCACGTAGCGCTCGGCTTGTCCGTTCGTAGCCGGGTGGTAAGGAGCTGATGTAACAGACGAGACACCGCTGTCGCTGTAAAACTTGAGAATCTCCATGGACACAAACGGAGTGCCGTTGTCCGAGACCACCTTGCGCGGTAGGCCAAACATTGCAAACAACGACCGCAGAGTGTCGATAACTGCTGCCGATGTCGTTGTAGCCATTTGTTTTACCTCCAGCCACTTGGTGTATGCGTCTACAACCACCAGGAACGAACACCCTTCGATAGGTCCAGCAAAATCAATGTGCAGGGTGTGCCAAGGCGTGTCTGGTCTTTCCCATTCAGGAATAGGGGCTCTTGGCGGGCTTCTGTGGTTGCATTGGCAAGGCTGGCAATCGTGAACTGTTAATTCTATATCATGGTCGATACTAGGCCACCACATATAACTTCTGGCGCACGTTTTCATGGCAACAATGCCTCGATGACCTGCGTGGACAAGCGACATGGCCTGTTCGCGAAGTGCCGCTGGAATTACAACTCTTGATCCCAAGGTGACGCAACCGCGATGAGTGCTCAACTCCGCAGCTCGCTTGCGGTAAGCGTTGAAGTGTTCACCCTTTAGCTTCTGCACGTTGCCTTCTTGTATAGCTGCGTAGACTTCCTTCAAGACAGTGCACTCCTGCATTGATGCTGCTACCATGTGAGCTGTTAGCGGAGGGTTCGGTAGTGCCTCGAACATGAGTATATCACCCGGCGGGGGTGGTTCATCTATTGTGGTGTCTAGCAGCAGGCGGCTTAGTGCGTTGGCGTTCTGGTGTTTCTTCCCAGTGCGATGTACGAGTTCGTAATCGTACGCCGACATCTTGATGCACGATCGTGTCATTCGCGGCGACAATGTCTGTGGCATTGGCTTCTGGGGACCCATAATACCCAATAAGGGCCGGTGATCTGTTATGAAAGTCACTTTCCTGCCGATAATGTACTGCCGAAAGTGATCTGCTGCGTAGACGATGGCAAGCCCCTCTTTATCTAGCTGGGAATAATTCCTCTCTGCCTGCGATAGGGTGCGTGAAGCAAAAGCGATCGGGGCTTCCCGTCCCTGGTCGACAACTTGGGAGAGGACTGCTCCCACTCCGTATGGTGATGCGTCACAGGCTAGCTGTAGGGGTCTCCTTTCATCGTAGTGTCGCAGAACAGTAGACTTGCGAAGTAGTTGCTTAAGGGCAACAAATGACTCTTGGTGGTGTGGCGACCAAGTGATGATATATGGTGTTTTTGGCGCAAGGGCCATTCGATGGCCAAAGAGCGCCAGGCGACCAAGTCCATGGGACCTCTTTCTGCAGGAGCGGATATAGATCGTTGGCCACTGTAGCTCGATGTTCTAAGAACCGTTCGTAGAACGTCAATAGCCCCAAAAACGACTGCAGTTCTTGCTTGTTAGTAGGCGCTCGTGCTTCGGTGATTGCACGCACTTTGTATTCCGTAGGATGGACACCCTGCGCGTCAATTTGATGTGCAAGAAACTTCACTTCAGGCACCGCAAAAACACATTTTTCTTTACTGATGCGCAAATTAGCATTTGCTAGCCTTTCCAAAATCGGCTCCAAGCGTTCTGTGTACTCTTCATTGGAGGCGCCACCGACAATAACATCGTCCAAGTAGACGCAAACACCTGGGATCCCGCTAAGTGTAGACTCCATAAATTTCTGGAAGATTGCTGGCGCTGCTGATATTCCGAATGGTAGCCTTTTAACTTTGTAAAGACCCTAATTAGTGTTTATCGTGAGCAGTTAAGACGTTGATTCGCTCACCTTCAGCTGCTGGTAGGCTTGTGTCAAGTCCAAGGTGCTGAAGATTTTCCACCACGAAGCGTGCTAAAAACCTCTTCCGGTGTCGGCAGTGGGTAGGAAGATGCTTTTGTCGCCAGGTTGACAGTGCTCCGGTAGTCCCCGCAGAGGCGTAGGGTACCGTTCTTCTTTCGGACGACAACGAGTGGTGTAGCCCATTCCGAATGTTGCGTCGGTTCGATGATCCCTTGTTCCTGCTGTCGGTCAAGCTCATTCTCGACTGACGTTCGTAGGGCGAAAGACACCGACCTAGCTCTCAAAAATTTCGGCGTCGCATCCTCCCACAGCTCCAGTGTGACTGGAGGTCCGTTGTTCTCTGGTATTTCTTCGGAGAAAACCGCTTTGTACGTTTCTTGAAGCTGCTCCACTGACGGATAACTGGGTGTGTGGTGAACTCCGCCAATGACCGCTCCAAGGGGGGTGAACCAATTTCGTCCTAAAAGGCTTGATCCAGAACCGTGGACGACTAGCAAGGGGAGCTGATGGGTCTGCTCGTTGTAGTACACGTCTATGTTGGCACAGCCCAGCAGTGGAAGGGAATGTCCGGACCACGTTCTCAGCTGCGTGTCGTCTTGCTGGAGAGCTGGCGCGTTCTCACGCCAAGTAGCGCGAAAAGTGTCCTCGCTGATGAGCGTACATGCTGCTCCGGAATCCACCTCAAACCTGATAGGGCGCTGGTGTACCATAATTTCAGTTGTAATCTTCGGTCTCGTTCCGAGGTTCACAACGGCGTTTAAGTCATATAGTGCTGATGACGTTAGTGCTGTTCGGCTTGTATCTTGCGTCTGGCCCTCCTGTGCGTCGACATTGTTGTTCCGTTGCTCTGAAGTCTTCGGTCCGAGCTGTTCGCGCTTCGAGATGCATGCCTTTTCAATGTGTCCCAGTTTTTGGCAAAAATTTCAGGTCGCTGTCTTGTATCGACATACCTGGGGATCGTGCATGTCGTCGCATCGCCAACAGCGCTGTGTCTTTCTGCTTGATTTCGCCTTAGACGTGGAATGACCTGACTGCTGACTGGTGTGATGCACCGGCTCGACGTTCCGTCGAATATCCTTCTGTTGGTGACCGGCGCTCTCCGTTCGTTGGTCGATGTCGTAGGCTTTGGAGAAGGTGAGACCCGTCTCCGCGAACAGGCGTTGTTGTAGGCCTGCGTCACGCAGTCCGCACACAAAACGGTCACGCAACATAACGTCCAAGGGGAGCATAGTGGTGTTAGCAGGTGGGGCAGTCGATCCTCCCTCCTGCGCAGTAGCTGCAGTTGTCGTTGTCAACGTCCCGAAATTGCAGTCAGCAGCGAGCTTTTTGAGATCCGCTACGTATTCGGCCACTTTTTCGCCTTCCAGTTGGTCTCGCCGTTGGAAGCGGGCTCGACAGTAGACCTCCGATGGCCTTGGGTCATAGTGCTCTTGTAGCGCTGCTACGATGTCGTCGTAGTCAACGGCTACTGGAGTGCGTGGCTGAATCAGGGCACAGACTGTGTCGTATGTCTGCTCCCCACACAGCGTTAGCAGGTTGGCCCTCTTCATTGCTGCATCAGTGATGTTGTTAGCCTCGAAGTAAAATTGCAGGCGTCCAAACCACGATGACCATGATGAGCCGTTGAATTCGGGTAGCCGATTTGGGAGCCCGTGCGTAGCCATAGCTTGTAGCTTGTCAATATCGTTGCGTAGCGTTGGTCCAAATCCACTTCCTCGTCGCCACTGTTATGTCCGGTGTTGTCGTCGGCCCGTAGACGTACGCGTTGGTCGCGGTAGTCCAAAAAACTCAGACAGCCTCGAACGGTTAAAAACAAGTTTATTCCTATTCGGATGGAGGCGGTAGCCGAACTGCCGGGGGAAACGAACGGTGGCTCGTTTGCGCCGAACGGGGGAAGGGGAGGAGTCAACATCTGGAAGCAGTTTCAGCATCCGGTGCTTCGCGGGTTCGGAGGCTCGCTCGTGACACAGGGGTGCTTGGAACAGAACAATATGAAACTAGTTGATAAGAATATGTAGCACAAAAGAAAGTGGGGGTGCAAACAGGGACACAAGAAAGAAGACAAGAGCCCCCACAGGCCCCCTCTCACAATCGTTTACAGGAATCAATGCAACAAGTGAGTTCCCTGTCTAGTAAATAACGTATACTAATAATTAGTGCCTTTTTAATTCGGCTCTAACAGATTGATGGATAGATAGATAGATAGATGGATAGATAGATAGATAGATAGATAGATAGATAGATAGATAGATAGATAGATAGATAGATAGATAGACGAACGGAGGCATGGATGGAGGGATGGACGGAGATGTTTATTGATTGATTGAATCATTGATTGATTGATGAAGTGATGAGTAGGTAGATAAATTTTTGTGCATTTGTGTGCGTGTGTGTGTTTGTGTGTGGCTTATTGTTTAACTGTTCATTTGATTTTTCTTGGTTATGTCGCCATCTGCAGTTATTTTTTGATGCGTTCCCGATATGTTTTCAGGTATATGTTCCGGACGTTTGCGGATATGTTGCATTTCGGAAAAATGTGTAACATACACTTTTATTTTGCAGATTTGCGCGGAATCTGAGGTGTACAAGCAAAACGTCAATTTCAGTGAGCAATACCAGACCGTGATCACGTACGACAACTCGAAAGGATTCACAATAACCTTCGACAATGACAACTCCCTTCGTACAAAAGTGAGTGACTTGCCCTGTGTGTAAGGCGGTGGAGCGCTTCTATTTTTGTCGACGTCATCATGCTTTGGAGTGAAATGTTGTATGGGAAATAAACTAGGATGCAGGGGTTTTTCACTGAGCGTACAAAATAGTTTTCAGAAATTACAACTACCAAAAAAGCTCTTGTTCAGTAATGTAGAACAGCAAGCTGTTATATGAAACTGCAAATCATATGATATGAAAAGCAACTTAGACCATCTCTCACTAAAGGGGACGATGTGTAGATGCAAAGCAGTGGACGCAAACACTTACACAGGCGGTGACGTTGACGCCTGCGCTCATCAAGTGCAAGCCAAGTAAAAAAATGGCAGCATGTCCGCGGAGTGAATGATGGATAGTGGGACGAAGCATCCGTCCGTCCACTCGTTCTTGCTTCCGTCCATCAATGCGTGCGTCTGTGTGGTTGCCCGTGCGTCCATCCACCCGTCCGTGCGTGCGTCTGTTCGTGCGTCTACGCGTTCGTCTGTGCGTCCGTCCCTGTTTTCTTCCACGCATCCGCTCCTGCGTCCGTCCATGCGTCCATCCGTCCGTGCAGCCATTCGTGCTTCCGTCCATGCATCTGTCTGTGTGTCCGTTAGTCCACCTATTCAACACTCCAAGTACCACCATCTCGCATCTTTTCATCATATATTTCTCATATAGAAGCACCGCCATCCAGCAGACATTCCAAGGACTGAACGAGAGGAGGCACACGCACACTTTGTTACGGCTTGCGCTTCGTGTCTAGTTCCCACCTTTAACCACCTCTAGTTCATGGTCTGTACTAGTTCACTGTATTCATGGCACCGCGGCCCAACGCTCGCTAAACCTTTCAAAACCTAGGAGGTTACGCCGAGCGAGTATAACGTAGCAACGCTTTCTTGTCTTTTGTGCGTTGTTGAACAATAAAAAATTCGCAGCATGCGCGTTAACTTAAAGCCGAATTCTCGTGTTTTTCATTCCCTCTTAGCAGCCATTGGGGCACTATCTTTTATTGTTTCAACAACGCAAAGAAGAAATCTTTCACCGGAACCACCTTTGAGGTCAAAATGTTATACTCGTTACACACTACTACTATGGCTACGAGGGACAAACGGGTGCCGCTATAAAAAGCTTCGCCCCTAAAACGCCCTTGAATGAATTCTGGATGCCCCGTCAAGTGCCTGCATAAACGGGGTGGCCAGGGAACGGTTGTGCAGCGCGTGCCGTCCGTTTTTACTAGCACACGCTGCCTGCGTCGGTCTTGCGAGTGTCTTCCTGGTTCGGCACGACAGGCGATGCGTGACCATGCGCAGTAGTGGTGTACAGAGGGACAGCCTTAGGTAGGCTAATTAAAAAGATGGTTAGCATCTAATATTTAGTCCACACTGTGCTAATATTGAAACTTGTATAGTTAGTGTGAAGCTTACAGTACGGACTCGCATCTCAATCGCATGGTCTGTTAGCAGGATGCCGATGAAGATCAGTGGTTGATAAATACAGCTAGTGCTGGACACTGTCGAGCATTTTTCTCTAGTTGTCGGCTATTTTAATAGCAAACTCTTGGTAAAACACAAAACAACAATTTACCAGATAATACTTAACGTTGGAATTGCATTTTATGCGAAGTAGTTTGCAGTGAACTGTTCATTTGGCGTTTAATTTTTTTCAGTTGGGCTTATCGATATATAGAGCAAAATAGGGCCAAACGTCAGAAAGCTGGCTTCAACTTTATCAATGCCTATAGTAATTGCTTGCCTCCTGCCTTGCTCCACTGAAAGCTTTGTGAACTCCGACGGCTTCACCAGTGTATTATAAATATTTATTTTGGAAAAAAAAGAAAATAGCGTAGCTTGCACCAAATCGCTCAGGGTTGGGCTGCAGCAGAGCTACTGAACACCTCTTTGGTCCGGGCTTGGCTGGGCTTTTACCATTGCGCGTGTCTATTTCCCACTCCTTGCATGGTTATGCTTAATATACTCTATAGCACGTTTGTACAACAGAAATCGGGCAGATTCAGATACTCCTTACACTGATCCACTAAAATTAAGGGATGAAACAGGGGACAAACACCGACTTGCCGCCGCGTGTTTCAGCCTCTCTTGTTAACCATCGGTACCAAGTGTGAGGCCGAGATCGAGGGCGGGACGGTTAACGATGATGATAATTTTCTACCTACGACAGAGTGAAAGCCTGAACCATAACATCTATGCTGTAAATATTTGTGTTCCAGGAGATATCTCAGCATGGCCCTCTCGTGAACTGAGGATTGTTAGCCCTGACTTTCGGGGCCCTGGTCTACCACATTCGCGTTCCAACAGTCCCAGTGACTAACATCATTTTATAATATTTCACTTCATATCATTTTATTACTTTAAAGATCCTGTTTAGGAGTATTGCATAAGGAGTGAATAACGTTATAGTACAATGAAATCAGGTGTTATGGTGTGATAAATCTGGCAACTAATGTTGGTTAAAAGCCGGCTACTGTGTTGTGTGGCTTCTAATGTTGCCTATATAAACAATATTTGTGTTGTAGGATAATGTTTGATGAATACCACTATCGTGCGTACAGTTGATTATGTAGCGCTGTAATGGTAAAATTGTATACAACACCAAGATATGAGATAGTGCTTATATAAGATATGATGAAGTCACGCATGCGTTAAGACAACCTAAGATGATTCGGCTTCAACTTTCTTTTAGCATCAGGCTTGCATTATGAGGTAGTTACACGAAATCGCAGAGCTTTCACATTACTTTTCGAAAGTCTAGCGTGTAGTGTTTATTTGGTTGAACGCAATGACTCATGCTAGTTTTAGGCTCTGAAAAGTTTATGGCAAGGCCATTCATGACATACAAGAAAGAAGATAAGCTTTTTGTTCAGTGTAACAAAGAGGTAATGTCACGATTTTTACTCCGTAACAGTGGCATTTTCGCCCATACAAAAGAAGAGCAGGCTGTGGCACAGCATGCAGTTGACCTGTATACGGTGATTTATTATGGTATTCAGAGACAACCGCATAAGTTTTAGTGCATGATTTGTGCAGAAATGGCGAAGCTCAACGTCCCGTACGGCCTTCCAGTAATTCTACATGTCCCAGTGGTATTCTTTTTGCAAAAAATTTTGCCTACGTCATCCGTTTTGCAAAAATGATCAGGTAGAACATTCCGTATGGCCTTACAATAATTCCACATGTCCCTGTGGTATTCTTTAAGAATATATGGCAAATATATTGAAAATACCGCCATCTCCACGAAGTGAATGACGACGAAGAAGGTTGCCCGGAACTGATCAGCAGAACCCGTGAATCCTTCGTACAACTCCTCTATCATGATATAAAGACGTAAAAGGTGTTTTTAGGGGTGATTGTATATACACTTGTACATACACTAAATGTATACTTTTGCATATTGGTGCAATTATATCGGGGCCCTGGTCTACCACATTCGCGTTCCAACAGTCCCAGTGACTAACATCATTTTATAATATTTCGCTTCATATCATTTTATTACTTTAAAGATCCTGTTTAATATTACATTAATAATAATAATATTATTATTATTATTATTATTATTATTACGAGGATTACATTGCTGATTACAAAGCTGTGGGATGCGTTTTTCCTTTTAAGATCACAATTTTGTGGTCGCTAAGTATGTGGCGAGGGAATCTTGAATTAAAGATTGCAGTTGAATGTTGGGGAAGAAAATGTCGATTTACTGCAGGTCCCGAGTAGAGGTTTTCTACCAGCCGCTTGCGTGCCACCTCTGCTTCGCGGGCTCTCACTTTGGTGTCCGCCTGTCGATGAGCCTTCGCAGCACGAAGTGCACATATATACTGTAACAAAAAAAAAAAATGGCCTCGTATCTGCATATAGTCTGCAAATGTCGTCGAAAGACGATGATAGTCCTGCATGTGGAGAGAGTGAACAACACATTTATTCGATGTTCTGCGCAAGAAAATTGGTGAATGGTATTCTAGAGGCACTGCATTAGGGTGCCTCGAGCGTGCAGCGGAGGCAAACGAGCGCATCAAGTCACGTCACAGGTGAGACATAAGCGCCATCTGGCAGTTGTCTTAGAAAACAAAACGCGTGGCTCTTGAAACAGGTGTGCACGCCCATCTCAGAGGTGATGAAGTGTAGAACGCAAGGCGATGGCTAGGTGCCCCCACCATTTCGTTTTAGTAAAGCGTTGGAAACACTCGCCTTTACGTGCAAGCGTAGCATGGTCAGCGCAGCGTGATAAGCGCTATGGTCTTTAGAAAAAACCTATGTATGCCTTTTCTAGTAAGAGACGTGCACATGCACAATATATGCGTGTTGTTATTGTGCCCCAGACATGCGCAATAATTGCTTTTTAATTGAGAATAGCACTAGCATGAAAGCTCAACCTTGAGCAACGTAGGTGGGTGCTGCGGATAGGGTTGACCGTTTCAAGTAACCGATGCCGTTAAGAGTGGACAAACATACAAATGTACATAAACAGACAGATAGACCAAAATTTTTGCGTCGAAGGTCCCCAAGAAAGACTATCGTCTTCAAAAAAATTGAGTATTTAGAGGGCGTATCTGCTAGGCAACAATAATCGATATCTACTTCGTGCACTTTCCTCGCGTTATCACCTCAGTTCCGGTAGTTCAAGGTCGCGAACGGCGCGCGCGTAATCTGTGTGGCATAACATTCTTCATAGGGAAGTGGCGAGCGCCGGATTTTCAATAATGGAAACGTAAGCTAGTCAGATGACGATTACTGTTGCGCGGCAGTACTCTGCCCTTAATATCCAGTTTTGTCTTGGAGTGTCATTTGTTATAGATGTGTCTTGGTTACTTCGCTCGTGACGAATGGCATAGTGGCATAGTGGGTTCTTGAAAAAAAGTTATGGTGGGTGTGTAGTGGTACATTGCACAACGGCCCCTCTAGCGTACACGCCAAGGAACATGCCCCGAGCGTCAGAAGCTTGGCGAGCAAGCTCCAAAAATTATATGTAATCTTTATGATTCCTGTCGGAAATTATATGAAATAATTAGAATAGCATGGAGAATGTTTCAGAGGGATGTGATATTGTAATGGTCATGGCTTCAGATATGAGCGAGCACTACAGTCACGCCTGAGGAGTTTGCGGCATTGTCCGTATTACATATGGAGGCCGTTCGAGCTATACTTGCATGTACGTTGGGGGGCACCTGAATCAGCGTTCGTTGCGCCTGATGTGTTTCTTTTACACGCAGGTGTGCGATGCTCAAGCGAAGCACGGTTCTTTCGGGCTCGCCGCATACGATGTCAATTACGACCAAGGCGATAACGTGTGTCCTAAGTGGGGTGCCAAGGGTCACTACTCTCGGCTCTATCTCGTCCAAAGGCTGAACGCTTTCATGAACGGCAAGGGCGCGGGTGGAGAAACCGACTGCGAAACTTACAGCTTCCAGCAGCGGTGACTGGAACGGAACTCGCTGTCGGCCACCTCTGTTCAGCTTATAGTTTACGTACAGCTCCGAGACTGATATATAACTACGTTTTAATGCTTTGCTTAATGGCATTCCATGGCTGCCTTTATATGTGAGTGTGCTTGACTAATTTATAATTTTTAACGAACAAATATATGCTAAATATACAGTACCTTGGCTTATTATTACCCAGGCAGCACAGAAGGTTGGCCCAATATTGGGGATAGATCGGCATTGCCTGGCCCATGAACGGCCCAGTTTTCACAACGTACCGCCAAGATTGGCTGTGCCAGCCAAATAGAACGGCGACGTTGGACCAGCGTTGACAACGTACCCCCAATATTGGTTCTGCCAGCCGAATAGAACGGCTATGTTGGACCAGCATTAACAACATTCCGCCAATGATGGCTGTGCCAGTCTATTAGATCGGTTATATTGGGCCAGCTTTCAGAACTTTCCGCCCATATAGGCTGTGCCGGCCTATTAGAACGGACACATCGGGCCAGGTTGTACAAGTAGCAGCCAATATGGGCGGAGCCATCCAATAAGACCGGCATTATTGGCCCGCAGTTTGGCCGTTATTGCCAGCGTCAGCTGAAAAGTCAACATCACGATGTCATAACATTAGAATATGAGCCAATTTCTGCGTCTGCTGCTTTTTGGCGCTGTTCTGGCCCCAATTCACGCGCCGATTTTTCAAGTTAGAGAGAGAGTAATATATGTGCCGGGCACAACATTAGAACTTTCTTTTCGTCATTAAACCATGCACAGCTCGTTGATATGCATAATCGTTGGTTGAAGTTGTGCAAGGTAGACTATTTAAGTGAGAAAAAATTACCGATCAAGTTTCTCTGTCAGACGTGACGTCCGATGCGGTGCTATCCGTACGTATGACGAAGCTGCTGCGGATACCGCTGTCTTACGCGTGCATGTAGACGTCGAATATCTGACGCAAATCTTATCGTATCATGTGTCGGGCTAGCTATCTACGCGACCTATTCGAATCTGTTTTGCGTTCACAGCACAGTACGTGTTAACGGCACTTGCTGCTGCTTGACGTGTGGGAAGAGCGGGGGTCGTCAGTTGCGTTATGGTGACTGAATCATACAACATATGCAGTTGCCGTGATCTAACACACAGACGCGCGTGCGCACGCACGCACGCGCTATATTCATGCAACGACCACACGAATTCCCAACAACATCGCAGCGAACGGTTGGTAAGGTGTTGCGGAGTGTGTGGGCGTCGTAGGGCACCCTGTCGGTGCCCAGCTCGTTGCGAACGCGAATTTCGGCGTGGAACGCTTCTTTTTTATGTACGTTTTTTTACGTGTGCCCAAAACAGTAGGCTGCGCGATACGAGCAGTACGACACACAAAAAAAGAAGAAACGTGAATGCGTAGGGCAAATCGTCAATAACAAAAAAAAACACGCACGCTCACGCCACTGCCGTGGCGTGAGCGTGCGTGTTTTCTTGTTATTAACGAAGCACATGTGCTTCCATAAAACATGACAGCCAAGAATGATGAAGTATTCATTTACATACAAATTACTATGAGTTGCTGAAACTCACGCAAAAGAACATAGTTTCCTTCCTTGGATATTCAACACGTCTCTCATAATCAAATAGTGGTTTTGGGACGTTAAACCCCACAAATCCTTGGATATTGATCGAGTGCCTTGGAATTATGCTATGTGAATTTGACACATCAACAGTGCATTATGATTCCCACCTGAAGGGGCCACAATCTTGGCAAGTAATAGAAGTACTCTTCCCACCTTATGTGCACCTAACAAAAAGAGGCCTTGTTTCTCAAGTTAGCAATATATATATATATATATATATATATATATATATATATATATATATATATATATATATATATATATATATATATATATATATATATATATATATATATATATATATATATATATATATGGAGCACATCACCATTGGAAAAATATACCAGGTGTAACCAGAAAAAGGCGCACTTGCAGTTTTATAGTTTAAAAGAAGCAATGACATGCCAACCATTCAAAATAGAACGCCCGAGAAAGGAGCATCAATCAGTTTTACAGCAGCTAAAAGCCTGCTAACAGCTGATGGTAGTCATGCTGCTCTTCCATTCAAGTATAGTGTACACTGAGAAAAGATACTGAAGATACACCATCAGCAAATGACAAAACCAGAACAGACAGAGCTTTCTCTTATAATACAAAAAGTCTTTAGCTGAGGAGGCAAATAAGTCATTGGCACACAATAAGTGCACAAAAAAAAAAGCTGTCGTACGAGGCTGTCAGCGCTTAGACAACACAGGCAAAAATACAGTAGACTGAAGAAGGGAAAACCCATAGCAAAAGTTACCATACAAAAACATACCTTTAATGCCTTTTTTGCAAGAGAACTTCAAAAGAAATGTGCGTACACCAATGCCAGAAGTATCGATGGAAGCTATTACTCATATTCAGCTCTTCATTGAAACACTGACAGAAGATACTTGTACCTGGATGCTTAATTACTTTGGTACAACTCAAGAGCGCCGACGCCAAGTGGCAAAAAAATTATGATGGAAGACTACAATGTGATAAAATGCACACGTCAACCACCAACCAAGGTCCTATGCTAGAGTGAATATCGCAAAAACTCCTGAACGCCTAATGTCACTGGCTCATACTCAGCGTTCTCAATCAAAATCTTGACCTCCCACACAGCATATTATTTCAACAACCTGCCACCTCTCACCATGTCATAAAACAAGCTCGAGTATACACAAACCCTCCTCACCGTTAGGTAGTTAGATAGCTCCACTAGTGATTCACTCTCGAAGCTCATAGACCAGGGCCGTAACTAGACGGGTAGTGAGGAGGTTCCGAGCCCCTGAAGTTTTTTCATGCTCTGACTTTTTGTCAACAATAGCTTAATCTGGGCAAGTTGGTTCATCGTGGTTGTGTTCGAGTAACAGCGAGAGAACTTCAGGAAGAGACAAAAAGGTCAGGAAAGAGCGCTGACTGCCAACTGAATTTTATTGAAGTTACTACGCCCACTTTTATACAGAGTACAAGAACAGTGCTCATGCACAACGACACATGTGAGACCATGATAATATAATCTTAACTGAGAAAAGAATACTCTCTCTCCGAATGGATGAGTGAAGGTATACTGATGCACTGATTTATGGCCTTCCTGACAAGAAAATGCTTTCACAGTCTCTCTTTCATTTCTTGTTCTTGCTTTTTTCAAAAACAGTGTTTTATGAAACATAGAACTGCACTTACATTCTTTACAGTGTATGGCCATGCGACTACCATAGCCATTCTTAACATTTTAAGCATGGTGTCTTGCTCGATCATTGGAGCATTGCCCAGTTTGTCTTATGTTTACGTTTCCACATGTCAATGGTATCTTATACACAACATTATATTGGCACTCAGTATACCGATTCTCGTGACGAATGGTGAAATAATGGCTATTCCTGTTGCTGTTTAGTACACACACTTTTGAAAACTTGCAAGGGATGGCAAATAACAAGATAAAGTCATATCGGCTCGCTATTTTCTTTATATTGTGAAACACCTTATGTGCTTACGGTATAGCATGCAAAGATGTTTGGTCATTCTGTTTTTATTTTGGTCCTGTTTTGTTTAACTTGACTTTCTGCAGGAGGGTTTAGCACACGGGTGTGATGATGCTGTTGGGATATCCAGCATCCTTTAGTCTTTTAATCTGGTTTTTAAGGCTTACCTCATCCTTGTACTCACATGACTTCTGAAGGGTGGCCTCAATGCACGTGGTGGCAATTCCTTTGTGTAAATTGAGTAAATGTGGAATCATGTGTTATGATATGCTAAAAAAGATGTCCCAAGAATCAGAATAAGTGACAGTAGTCAAAGTTTTTGTCACTGCCTTTATACAAATACCAGTTTATTTGTTGCCTCCTGCAGTATTTTAGGGCCTCTTATATAGATAGGATGTTTTCTCACTTTTATTACATTTTCGTATTGATGATGCCATATGCTCAGGAGGTAGAATGTTGTTATGTTCTTTCTGATAACTTCTAGCTTCTGACCAAAGATAATGTTTCAGAAAAATGAAAAAAGACTAGCATAATATTAAGACATGGGAAGAAAGCAGAGTTTATCAAAAAATGAATGCATTAGTTTGCAATGAGAAAAAAAGATGAATGACAGGTCAGTAATGTCAATTAATTTATATTAGGACACATGAAATGTAGCAGAGTGTGGCAAGTGATTAGTTCCAATGAGATCGAGAAATTATCAGCTATAATATGAAATTGGCTCATACAGGACAGGGAACATTGATTGGGCTTCCACCCTGCAGTGGACATAATATAGGCTTAACGCTAACAATGAGCAAAGCCTGTGAAATTAATGCTCCATGAAATGAGCAGTACTGCACAGATTGCTGTGCTAGACTTCCCATTTTGCACGTTTTTACCAGCTTATCCTGCTTGCTGTTCAGACACAAAGCTTCACCAGAAAAACAATGTTATACTTGGTGAGGATAATGCCAGTGAATCCAGTGTTTTATCTACACCTTTCCTTGCTTAAGTCCTCCTCCAAACTATATGATTTTTCTTGGAAATGTTCTGCTTACAGCACACCAACCGATCAAGTGAAACAACTTTATTGGGGTCCTGCAGGACACGCCCTAGTATGCAATCACCATTTCACTTCACGTTACAACATACTGGTGGTAAAAATATTCTCTGGCAGGGTACAGAAGTGCATGCACTGAGCTAGCTTGTGCAGCGCGGTCTATTCCAGAAAGCTGAACCTATGTTTGGTACAGAATTTTGTAACCACACGATGCTTGTACAGATTGAATGTGGCCACACATAGCAACTTCTTAGCTTTTTTATGAAATGATCTCGCAGTATCTGAAAACATTTGTTTTTTTGTTTACTTCATAGTTCCCAGTGAAATATTTCTCTTGTTCCTCTCATTGAATAATGGCATTTGGTGTGACTAAGGTGCTCCTAATGCCTCACTATGAGATCAGAAAAACGATTCTCCTCGAAATTGCTTCACAAGCATTTTCTAAGATATTGAATGAGACTGCTTGCACATGTACAAACATTTGCTAGTTTTATTGAGGGTTGATGATAAAGGGAATCGGTGCATCCAAGCCGGACAGAGATTGACTGGCCCTGAAAAGGGCCGTTTAGTTATATATCTTGCAGCTTGTTCCAGGTAGACAGGGCTTCATTCTGTAGAAATGGTAACTCATCACACTGGTCCCCCAGCATGAAGAACACAACTTGATGCTAACACTGACTCAGATGTTCTGAAATGTCATAGAGGGTACATGATGGCTGGGTACATGAAGGTTGTAGTTATACTAACTGTATAGTCAGCATGCTTGTGTGATATGTGCACAGCTGCATCAAAGCCACGTGTGAGAATTGCGTGAACAGCTGAAAATATCAATGGCAGCATAGCTTCAGAAGTCTGTGATCCCTTTTTTGCCAGTTTCCAATATCATCCTTCCCTTTTCATGCATCTTCTTTCAATATATCTGGGGTTTTAATTCCCAAAACCATGATATATTAATGAGAAGCAAATGTTGAACATCTGGTGCTCTTTACCATCTTCACTTGTTTGCAGCGCAACACCAGAAACACAGGACAGGGAAGGAGCAAAAGAGAAAGAAAAGACGGCGCCGACTCTGAAAAAGACAGCACAGACATCATGACACGCACATTTCGTGATGTAAGCTGCCCAAAGAGTGGCCTCCCGTGAGAATAGTGAAGAATAGGAAATAGGATCTACCAGTAAGGGCTTTGTGTGCAATTCACAAACAGTGAAAAAGATCCACCTGGGGTGAACCACAGGTACGTGGTGCACTCTGGTTGAGAGAGAGCAGAGTAAAAAAGATGTGCCAGACAGGAGATTATAAATGGTTTTGTCTGGAGCTGGTGCCAGACCGAGCTCTTATTAAGCGTAAGGGAGTATTGAGCGCCCGGCCAATCTGATCCCATTGCTGTGATGGGGTGCAATGTGATGACAGGTGCGAATTCCATTTTCTTTTTTTTTTTCCATGGGTTTAGGGAAATAATTTTTCAGGGTTCAGATGGAAATACCTCCGACATACATACTGACATGCCTATTCTTGGGCGTAGTCATACCTAGCCACCAGATGGGGAGAAAAAAGAATGTTTCCCAAAATGTGCGATAAAGTGTTTGGTGCTACGCCTTGACGGAAATATTGATAGGTGCTTTGGAAATCGGTACACCATTTCTGTAATCGTAAAATATGCAACTGCATGTGCCACTGCTAGGGATAGCGTGACACTTTCAGCCATTTCGGGGTAAGCCGTTTTAATCTACATGAAGATGTTAATGAGCCCGTACTCCATCACAGCAGTAGCTGTGGCTATTCCTTCAACTAGGCCTACTGCAGCGCCAACTAAACGTCTGCATGAATTTAGCGCTAGTACCATACATAATAATCAGCACGTGCCTTGGGTTCACTTCGATGGTGTTGTGAATTCATGTCGCGTGACAATGGTTTAAGTTGCAAGCGTGCCTTAACCATCACTGCAATAGGAGACCATGATTTATCGTCACGCATGGTGTTGCTTAGCTCGGTCCTCAGTGTTCGAAGCAGGTTCCGCCTTGTGTGAGTGCTTGAGAGAGGCACAAAAGTTGATTTCTGCTCTGTGTTTCTATAATTCCCTAGCCTGTATTATACAGGAAGCGGATAGTGCTGGTGTGCGTCAGCTGACTCGGTGCACTCTCAACCGCCTGCCTGGTAAGACTGATAGCTCATTCTATTTGCTTTTGAGCAATGTGGTGAAATAGAAAATGAGTGAGGCGACTTACCATCAAAGCTTCAACAACTTGCATAGTGTCCCTTTCAAAGAGAATGCGATAGTATGACACAATCTGATGAATCAGTCCTGATATTAACACAGGAGCGCTAAAAAACTTCTTTGTAGTAATTTCAGTATCACCTTTATTGAGAGCGAAAAATAATTATCTTGTAAGTGATCAAAAAATCGAGAAATATACCAATAAAATAAATAATAAAACATTTCAAGATTCTGTAAAGATCGAACCCAGATTGCTTGCAAGTCAAGCAGGTGTTCTACCAGATAGCCCCGCCTCTGCTTTGGAATACAATAAAAACAACTTCCTCTGCTTAGAAAGGCAACTGTCATGCTTCGCACACGTTTCCTGTACACAGACTTAACAATGGTACATGTAATATCAATTAATACTGCGTGGTACAAGTAACTGGGCATCGAAACATGAGTATCATAATGAATTTGTGTTTAGAGCCAGTCTCTCACTACAAGAGGCGCACACTGTGCATACTTCTAATATCACGTAGTAGGTGAATAGCAAGTACGAAAACCTCTCACATTAATAACTGCTTGTGGTTGGAAGCATGCTACCCATTACACAGAATGCAGCCATATGAGAAAGCTTTACTGACATATGCCATTTACAACTTCATTGATGATTACATTGTAGTATTTCACAACTTCGACATCTCATATAGCATCATATAATAAAAGCTATGCACTAAGTTGTTGAAGTATTCACTAGAAACATTATATTGCTATCGTGTTTCAACCCTTAAAGGCGAAGCTTAAGTGTCTCCTAATTTCTTGCTTTATTTCCTTACTCAGATGGTTCAAAGCGATTTTTGTGCCTCGGATGTATTTCATTTATAGACCCAAGATCCTGATTTTAAGTACTCTTGGCACAGGTTGACCATGTACAAACAGGTACAAGTCAATGCTTAGGTTGCACGTGTGAGGTTTATTTGTGAGCAATTCTGCTTTTTTTTTTTGTGCTATATGCGCTTCATGCAATGACAGCAGTTTGCCTCCCCAAAGGAGTCATGGCACCCCCACAGAGTCATATCATGAAATGCGTGCTGTAATTTAAGAGTATCTGTGACTTGTTTGACCAACAGGGCCATGGCTACATTGAATAAGAGCAGCAATAGGGCAGCTCCCTGGGATGTACCCCTGTTCAAGAAGGCAAAAGGTGTATGTAAGTGAACCTAACCTAACCTTGGCAGTGCAATTTTCCAAAAATGCTTTGTCTTATAGTCCAGTTCTATGGCCACAACCAGTGATAGCTTGTCTCGAGGATATCTTCTTGCCCTACATCGTCAAATGCCTTTTATATGTCCAAGCAAGAATAGTTGTGGTTCAGGCTGTATCATTTTGGAAGAAATAGAGTCTCCTTGAAATGCAGGAGGACAAGCTGTGCCAATAGGTAGGGGCAAAAGCCAAACTAAGTGTTGGGACACAAATTCCTACCTTCCAAATGTGTTTGAAGTCGCTAGAAAATGACGTGCACAAAGAATTCGCCTACAGAACTTACGAGGGAGATGGGTCGTAAATTCTCGAGAAGTAGTGATTTGCCAGATTTAGGAATTGAATTATTCTGGTAATTTTTCTAAACTCCACGTTTTACGCACCCGCTTTACATTTGTTAAAAAGAATCAGGAGCTATATCACCTAAGTTTCGGAGTACCTTGTATGTTATGCAATACCAGGTAATATAAGCAAGAGCCTGTTCTACCTCCTGAAATGCGAGATTTGGATCCAAGTCTTTGTCCAAATCAGGGGCATCTAAAAGTAAGTGCATTTGGATCAACAGGTAGGGTGTCCTTAAATAACTGGTCGGTTTCAGCGGGTGCATGCGTTACCCTGTACAATGATGCAACTTCTTGTAAATAGTTTCTTCAGCTCATGGCAGAGAACCTCAAATGGCCTACTGTATGCTGCTTACAGCAGTCATTGTACTGCATTGTTTGAAAGATTCTTCACATCAGCTGAGCAGGAGGTCATAAAAAAATACACTCTTAGTTTACAAAGTGCCTACGATCTAATAAATTCTCTTTATTGCTCTCATTGCCGCCATGGCCCTCCAATTCCAGGCCAAAAGCATGAGCTCTCCCTCTTAGCCGTGTGGGAATCCTTGTCCACGCACACGTTGCCCGTGACGCACCACGTGGAGGTGGGGAGAGCTCCAATTTAAAGGCCACGGCTCCACCCTAGCTAGATTACATGGGTACGCAACCACCCACACCGTGTCAAACCTTTGAATCATGAATGGTGTTGGAAATTTCCAATTCAAAAGCAGCTACAAAGTCCAACAGTTGTGCTGCAGGCTCCTATAGGCCAGATTACCTGGGCTCGTTCATTCTCCCAGCGTGACAGCACAGCAGTTGACTCTCTCGCATGGAACAGAATACCATGCAGAGACCTTCAAGAAGCTGAATCACAGGAGTTTTCCAGAACTCAAGGCCATTTCAGCATGGTTCGATTTCAACCTGTTAACTTAGGCAACAGGCTGACGTGGGGATTTCTCTTCCTTGCATGCTAGCCAAATGGTTTTGAGATTTTGATCCGACACCATTCATGTGCATGTTGATCATCACCTTGCCACCAGGCAGTGGGTTACAGAGCCTCATGATAAACATGCAGCATGCTCAACCCAAGTGAAGTGCAACATACATTCTATGCGTCACAAAAAGAGGGTGACCTAAAGTGTAGGTCTGGCAGTCTGATCAGGTGTAGCAGAGTGTCCTCCCAAACGACTTTATATTCAGTCCAGCTGAGTTGGCTGGAAGTGTTCTGCCTGTTGTACTGGTCGATACTGAGTGGCAGCATTCTGTGACCAAAGAGAAATAGGAGTGCTCAGTTAATCGATCAGTTTGAGAAGGGTAGAGGCAATTTCCAGTGCACAAAATGTAATTTAGTAAGCAAAGCTTCATCTAATTGTGGGAGCAACACCCTCACTCGTTTGTCGCCTTGCAAGCGAGTGAGGATGTCGACGCACGTCTACAGCGACTCCACTTTCGTCTTCAGGGCATCGGTGTGAAGGAAGAAGAAGAAACGCTGATCGAACATCACGCCCAGCATGCGGATTGAGTCCTTGAATGTGAGGGCTCTGTCCGCTCTTTCTGCCCGAATGGTAAGACGACTTTTCATGCCCAATCTCCCTTGCCCGTGCGTGAAAATGATGCAGAAAGTTTTCTCCTTATTGATTTGGACCTTCGCAACCTGTGTGCAGTCCAACACTCTAGGAGTACCTCGGAGTCGAGTTTTTCGAGTCGCTTTTTCGACTCTGCAGCAATGATGATGAGGATTGTCCTGTGTGTACGCTTGCATCGTGACACCTTTTGGCATCAACAAGCACAGCAAATTGTGCACGATGATATTCCAGAGTAACAGTGACAGAGGCGAACTCTTCGGGCTACCCAAAGTGGGATGCACCTCCACCTCCCCAGCTTATGCCCAAAACACTACTCATCTGCAACTTAGAAACGTGCACAATAAATGGTGTAGATTAGCCTGGACTTGTCGTTCCTTGAGGAAGCGGAGAACCTTCAGGTGCCACACACTGTCAAAGGCTCCCTGAAAGTCCAGACACATGAGGATGGCAGGGTTTTTCAAAGCCCTCAGTTGAACGAGCCTAGTTTTTAGAGAATGCAAAGCAAGAACAACACTTCTGGCGGGCAAGAAACTGAATTGATTTGCCTGCACGTGACCGTTCCAAAACAGAAAACTGTACAGTCGCCCGTGCAGCAATTGTTCTAGTACTTTTCCGAAGACCAAATTCACACACGTTGGCCTGTATTAACTGGTCATCTGCCGAGGTTGATTGGGCTTTAGAATGAAGGTGACATGACCCCACCTCCAGCATCGAGGGAAGTATCCAAAGCTTAGAGCCGGGTATAAAGCAAACATTACGAACTCCGGCCGAATCGCAAATAGCTCCTTTACTATGGTCGGCGTAATGCCACTGGGATCAGGCGGCTATGGGGAACCAGCGCTGAAGTTTCCTAGACCACCTTGGCAGTGAGCGTGCACACTTCTCAGCTGCTCCCGCAGATGAGAGTGACGGCTGGTAGAGGCAGTGGATGCGCACATTGCCGTGACAAAACGAAAGGGCGCTGGCGGTACTGATGCGCATTCTAGTGCAACCATATATAAAAATAGAGAGGACATATAGAGGAAAGAGAGAACGTAGAAATAGAAGGCGGCGTTGCATCGAAGCGGTCCGGCGAGAAAAATTCTGCTCTCACTCTCCTGTCTAATGCTGACAGGCTCATTTCTAAACGGAACGGTGTGTGTCCGCTATATCTATTTGATAGTGAAGACAGTCACCAGTGGAAACCAGGGCCAAAAAGTCGAGTTTTAAGGGCGTTTTCCTGGAAACAAAACGAGCGTATTATGCAACAAACGGCCTATGTAAACTTTTTTTTTTCATGTGGTTCACTGAGTGTTGAGTTGTGCACTTCAGGACTAACAAAGTTTTTATGCGTCCATCCATCTGACCACCACCACCAAACTTCGATGCCACCACGTGAAGTGAATGATACAATAGGCAGGTAGTCTTTTTTTTTTGTAAACAGTTGTGTGTTAAGGAAAGCTGCCTGGTCCACAATACTCGTGTGGGGCCACATTCACCTACGCCTCTGAGATGTAATAAAAGATGCTCTCGCGGTGAATACCCGGTGCAGAGGTGCCTCTGTTTAACTTAATTTGTGCAAAAGAGAAGGTTCTTGTTACGAACAAAACAGTAGACTACTCGACGCTTAGCTTTCTGGAGTCAGCCGATGCAGCAAGCATTTTTCTCACTGGCTGCCGTGGCTAAGTAACATCGGAATTTATGTCTTGCTAGATAAGTATCAAATGTCTTCGATTTGCACTCGTTGTTTAGTTCGCCTAACAACACAGTTTCATTTTTTTTGCTTGCCTATGTCGTCCTAAAATGAAGGAGTCTGTTCAACATCAATAATTGCTAAGCTTTCATGTGCCAAACAAGATATAATTTCGAGGTACACTGTAATGTGCGCATCAAGATTGTGACCGTTCGGGGTTCTCCAATGCGCACATATATCTTGGTTCACAGGTGTTCTTTTTATATTTCATTCCCATCGAAGGGCAGCCGCCGTGTTCGCTAATCTATTCCGCGCCCTCAAGAATAGCAGCGCGACACCACACGTGCTATGCTGCCACGGTAGTTTGCTTGATCAACGTTCCCGTGCATAAATACCACAGACAGAACAATCGATGCCAGAAAAAAAATGATGCGGCTACCATTTACTCTACTACAGATCGATGTTAGCAGCATGGTATCATCACAGCACGGACCTAATAATGGGGGAATTTCAGCCAGTGCTAGCATTAGCTCAAAACCCAGCACGCAACGAAAAAATGAAGACGAGGGAGCTGCCATCATGGCAGAGCACTGTCCCTTCGATACTATATGCATAGACGCAGTCCGCTATGCAGGGCTTCTCTCCGTTTTTAAGTGCTTTTTATGTGAGAGTGTCCTTTGGACAAAGTTATTTTTCTAAACCACGGTGTAGTATTACCGGCGCAATAGCTTTTCGAGCTGTTCGTTCCAAAATAAAGCACTGCAGCGGCGCACGCACGTGCTCTCACAGTGGTACCACAGAACACCTATATACTACCTAAATACTACCTATATACTACCAATACTACACTGCGGCTGGTCGTCTGGGTGCGACCAGCTGAGTTGTGTCGCAACTCACCGCCAGATGCTCTTTTTCAGTGTGCCACGTATCCAGAGCTGGTCTCCCATAGGGTGACACCATGGCAATTAACGTCCTTCACCTCCCCCGGAGTGAAGAAATGTCTTCCAACTGGGACTGGTAGGGTGAGGCTGCCAATGGTCTGACCGGTGCGAGTGCCGGAAAATCAGTACTGGAATAATCAACAGCCACCTGCATACGCAGGAGCAAGGTAGTCGACTCCAAATGAGCGCTCGTCACCAATCCGTCCGGGCCCTCCAAGGGCGGCAGAAACTTCGGTACCCGCATGCGACCAAAGGCCTCTCTGAAAGAAGCCGAAAAGATGCTTCGCCTTGAGCAGGCCGAGTTGCATTCTGCCCCATATTGGTCTTTTGCTGCCGTTACTTCAGAATGGAATACTGCCAATGCCTTGGATTAGTCGTATTGATAAAATGCCTTGAAGTCCCGGTCACGTCGTTAGAAACGCCTTCTGTTTGCGTTAACACGTGTTCTTTCTTCCACCCAGCTACAACGCCTACCAGGATTTCCCAGCCGCCCTCTACTTCACTGGGCATGTTTCTGTAAATGGCCATGATACACTTTGTATAAACCTTCTATTACACAATCCAGTGCTGTCAGTGACCTGAGGTCGGCCCCCACCATTCGGTCGAACCAGACGTCCCTACCGAGCACCCTGGAGTTTGGCCTAGGTGAAGCGCGTCAGCCGCTTCCTGGACTTAGCTTCGTCTGCTCCAATGTGTGCCTCAATGTTCCGATGTTCTGAATTAGTGACGTCCTCACGAATTTCCCATTGAAACCCAGCCTGAATAGCAGACGACGTGGCCACATCGTCCGCTCTGCCAGCTGGATCGACGTGTAACGTCGATCCAGCTGGCAGCGTGTCAAGGCTTGTATGTGGGACGTGCATTCGAATCGTTAAGTACAATTAATTCATATACAAAGTCAGAGTATCGGCCCTGACAGTATACTCCAACCACGAGCCGCGTGACTCGAATGGGGCATACATCGAACAATGGTTGTTGATATATTACTGCGGCATCAAGGTCTTCGTCCACCGCAACCACACCAAAACCCGCCGGAAGATGCAGGATCTTCCTCGATGGCCTGTGCGGGTCCAACACAGCGGCCAGACTGAATGACCCCGTGACCATACATTCACAAAAGGTGCCGGTCGCCAGGCGAGCGTGGTCGAGGTTTACCTGAATAAAAGAGGTCTGTAACCTTCGCCTTTGATTCCTCCCCAGAGTCGCGGCTTTGCCATTATGCAACGCCATAGCAGGGTAGCGCTACGCCCAAGTACCAATTTGCATGTGGTAGTGGGACTAAATGCCGCATCAACATAACATAACAGTCAAGATGACATTGCTCTGCAGCATTGCCCCCGTTCCGCTTCCAGGCTATGAATCAAACCTTTCTCTTAAAAAAACAACACGATGCATACAATCGGGCTCACGTGGTTATGCTCACCGATTGACACTCTGCCCAGCCAGGAGTGGCCTAAGTGAACGCAGCACAATACCCCCGCGCTTCGGCAGCCTTTGCACGGTAGCGCAAACAAAGTACAGAGACAAGAGAAAGCACACTCTCGTCGTTATCAGCCATCGCAAAGGCAGCCAATGAACGTCCACTGCGTAGAATCGTCGTGGTTGTTGATTCTGGGAGGACCCCACTCTAAATATATTCTCAGATGCTTTTCTCCCCGTAACAATATCAACTGAACTGCAATTTGCTGCCACAGCAAGTAAGTGCTCAATGTGGTCTTTGATGATCATACTGCGACATCTGAAATGGTCAGACAATACCTGAACCGAAATGTCGCAGCTTTGAATTGCCATTTTTGCCGATTCCTGTCAAGTAAGCGAGGATACATTCAAATAATTCTATCTTGGCTAGTGAAGGATTGGTGTGAATGTTCGCTCTGAATTGGTCTGAGAAGCCTTGCTCCTCACAACGTTTGGCAGATAAACTTCACATATGCAGAAAATGCCTGGCAATGCTGAAGTGGTAGCATGTTGTGGTCTCCCAGCGAATGGCTTACTATGGGGTCTTGCCGTGGTCATGCAGGGTGCTGGAAAAGTTGTAGAATGTGGCTCGGTTGCAAGTGTATGCTTGTCTCGTCTGTGTATCGAGAGAAAAGAAGCAACTGAGCAAGTTAGTATCCCTGGCTAATACTCCTGCTCTACTTCCATTATTTTTTTTTTTTCATTTTTTAAGGTTTCCCTCAAAAACTTTGCTCAGAGTACTGTCTATATCCTTCCATCTTCCATTTTTCACACCCCTCTGCATCAGAATGAACCTCCTTGCATTGAACTTGTTTGGATCTCAACCCAATTAGAAAACAGGCAAACAGGCTTGACGCATCAACATACTCAAGATCTTGTTGGCCGAGCAGCTCACCACCCAATGCAAAATTCTTCAAATTTAATATATTTTACATTCCTCCTTTCAAGTGTGCAAAAGTGGCAGAACAACGTGTCCTCGTTTGTAGCACAGCCTCAGACACTGAGGTGTGTTCTGGAGCTCTTGAAGGGGCCACACCTTAGTTTTATCACTAAAGGTGTCACAGCGCCATATGTCAAGCTGGGAAGACTTGAGAGGAACCTTGAAAAATTCTCTGGCATAAGGAAGAATTCCTCCCTTGAACTGGTCTCCCATAATCTCTTCAACAACAACAGGGCCATCCTTCAACAAGAAGCAGTCTCCAGGTTGCACTTGTTGCTGCGTCTTTTTAGCATCATTATAGGATGGGTACCTCAGTTCAGAGATCCTCCTGCTTAACTGCGAAAGTGGCTTGTTAGAAGATCGCAGCCACTTCTTCATTTTTCCAAGGTAGCTTTCAAAAGGAAATGCACTAAACTGATCTAATGGGCCATGCTCCCTGCACTGGTCGGCAAGGTGAACAACTGTGTGTACATTGTACACTAGCTGCTTTTTCCCATATAGCTCACCAAATTCTTGCACAAAATACCTGAGAACTTCTTTTGCAAAGTCATTGTACTCAAGGTAGTGCTTTGGTGACGCTAAAATTCTGATGGCCACATGAAACATTAAAAAATGCTTGTATTGAGACACAGACAGAACAGGCTTCAAGACAATAGGCCCCACATATAGGAGAAATGTGCGGAACTCTGTTGCCTTCCATCGATCAAGTTCTTCTGTGCCCCTTGGCTTTCGCTGGAAATGCATTGGAAAGGCCTTGGATGCCTCTCGCAAGCTCTCATTTAGTTGGCAACGATGAGCTCTGCTCAGTCTATTGCTGTGGCCTTGGCATATCCAGTTTCGGAGAAGCCGACGCATGACCCCTAAGCAGACAAGGTGCATGTATTCTGTTGGAAAGAATGCAACCATGTCAACATCAAGTGACAGAAAAGGTGAAGCAGCAGTATGATGGCGTTTGTTCTCTTGAGAACGAAACGATGCATCAGTCCGTGCTGGTGCATGAAGTCTGGGAAATGTGACCCTGTTTTCGACATGCTTTCCTTTTTGGATGCACCGCTCACAGGCATAATACCCAGTGTGGCCAACAATACACTTGATGTAACTTCTTGCAGGGGCGTCACACACCATGGCTTCAATGCGCACATGTACGTGAATGTCTCCTATGCTGAACCCCTCAGAGGTTAGCTTGGTGACTTCTTGCACGAATGGCCGCAAATAATCCTCTAGACACGGTGGCTTCCCTGCGCCGGAGTACACACTGACAACAAATGGCGGCGACGCCTGCACATTTGTTATGCGGCACAAAATGGGCCAGAAAGCAAGCTGGCTGCTTTTGTACAGTGGTACTCCATCAATGTTGCCTTGCAGTTTCAGTTCACAAGGAAGTGCTTGCACTTGACGCAATACTTGACGGATGCCTTCTTCAAGACCGAAGTGAACAAACGAACCATTCTGCTCCACCTGAGCTTTACGCTCGGTTTTCAAAACGGTTCTTGCATCTTTGGGAAGGTCAGCGACGCCTCTACGCCGACAGAAGTCGAGGACATCGTTAATGCAGGCATGCGTCATATTATGCTTGCCTGCAATGAGTGCAAACTCTCCGCTTGCAGGCAATTCCGCCGATTCAACGGAAAGCCTTGCGCTGCTCGTTAACGCTGCACCCTCGCCCGGCCCTGTGCGGCTGTCTGAAGTGACGCCGTCATCACTCGATTCGCAGCCAAGCGGACTGTCTTCGTCACTTGAGCTGCACTCAGGGCCGCTTTGCATACATAGCGGCACCCCTTCAGACTCTTCGCCGCACTCGACAAGATCAGCATCTTGTTCGCAAATGCGGTCGTCTTCGCTCTCTGAAACTGCGTTGAACCGCTTCGGCGCAGGCTCACCTGCGTTGTCCAAGGAAGTTTCATTTGCCAGCCTTCTGCGGCTCACCGGCGCAGGAGGATTCACGCGAGCAGCACGCACTCCATCGTTGCGCATGAAATCGCAACGAGGCCCCGCGACAAACTGCGTGATTCCGAGTTCGCTCAGCGCCTTGTCATACTCCCTCCTCACACTGCGACATGTCCTCCACTTGGAGGACATGATGACGGAACTAGATGATACGGAATCCCCAAACCGCAACATTTGCAAGCCACAACTATGGTGGCTACCATACCACAACCCTAGCAAACAATTCAATGGTGGGGCCAGAAAATCTACCTGACTAGGCCTGGAGCAACAAGCCAGAGGCCAGAGAGCATATTCTTGGCTGGATGGGTGGATGAATGTGGCTGTATCCTTTAGATCGGGCGGCGGCTAGCGCCACCTAGCCGTAATGCTTAGTGAACTAACCACTAGATTTATCTTTTTTTTTCTCCTTCAAATAGTAAAGTTGGACGGGTACTTTGCAGTGAAGGGTTTAATTTTCACTCGTGCTTTGACTTTAGCCACCAATCAGATAACCTCCTAATTAAGCCTACCCGCTTAAAGTCTATTTTGCCCTCCCTGTCCCTAAACCCCAGTGCTTTGAAAAACTCTGCGCCATCATCTTGAACTATAGGGTGAAGCCTTTATCAGAACATTATCAAGTGCTCGGCAGTTTCTTCTTCCTCCCCACACGCACTGCATACCGTGTCTACCCCTTCGTATTTGGCCTGATATGTCTTGGTTCACAATACTCCCGTCCTGGCCTCAAACAGTAGAGAACTACCCCGAGTATCATCATAGATCTTTGGCAATTTTCTGCTTAAAAGTTCGATAAATCTCTAGTGCGGACTTCTTAATCATGTCAATTCTCCACATGTCAGTCTCAGCTTCCTTCACCTTCTTCTTAACCGATAATTGTTTTTGGTTTGACCCCCTGCTGTTTTCTAAGTATTTGCCAGTCAATTTTCTGGTTCCCTTCCTCCATTTTGTATCGATATTCTTCGTGTACAAGTAACTCAATACCTTCCTAGCCCAACGCTTTTCCCCCATTTCTCTCAATCGCTTCTCAAATTTTATCTTGCTGCTAGCTTCCCTGCCCTCAAATGATGTCCATACCATATCACCTTGTGCTTCCTAATTTGGTGTATTTCCGTGAGCTCCTAAGGCAAGCCTACCTATTCCACGTTGCTTAATTTCCAATCTTGCTTGAACTTCTGGTCTCATGCACAAGACCGCATTGCCGAACGTCAGCCCAGGAACCATGACCCCTTTTTATATTCCTCTCACAACATCATACCTATTGTAATTCCACAGTGCCCTATTTTTCATCACTGCTGCATTCCTGTTACCTTTAGTCGTCACGCATGTTTCGTGTTCCCTTAGGTATTCGGTCCCATTGCTTATCCATACGCCCAGTTATTTGTATTTATCTGTTATCTCTAGCGTGACTTCCTGTATTCTAAGCTCACTACCTTCGTTATAATTAAAAATCATGACTGGTGATTTTTCCTTACTGAATCTAAAATCTAACCTATCTCCCTCATTACCGCAGATGTCCATCAATCTCTGCAAATGTTCCTTGTTGTCGGCCATTAGCACTATATCATCTGCGTACATCAATGCTGGTAGTGCCTGATCAATGAGTTTTTCTTGTTTGACTAAAGAGAGGTTGAAGCCAAGTCCACTTCCCTCTAATTTGGCCTCTAATAATTGTAGGTACATCATGAATAACAAGGGTGACAGTGGGCACACCTGCCTAAGTCCACGTTTCACCACTGTGGGCTTGGATACCTGTTTTTCCCACTTTATAACTACCTTGTTAGTTTTATAGATTTCCTTTAAAAGATTAGTGACTCCATCTTCCACACCCAGTGTGTCTAGTATTCCCCACAAGTCCTCTTGAACGACGCTATCATACGCTCCCTTGATATCGTACGCTCCTTTGAATTTCTGCAGGCCGGTAGGAAGCTTCACAGCGTAGCGCCTGATTTTGTGAAACGGCGCAGCCATGCAGGCAGGGCATTCAATCCCCTCCCTATTTTTTGTATGCTACTGTCCTTGTCTACATCGTAGAACACATAACAGTAATGATAGCAAACAGATCATTGATTCGGGTAGGCTTCGTGTTTTTATTTATAATGGAACAACGAGGAAGCTGCTGAAGTTCGTGCCTGTATACAGCTGCTTTATATGGAGATGAAACTTTAACGAAAAAAAAAATGTAGTGATAAACGGTAGGCTCATAACAAACAACATTTTTCTGAGGGTGCATGGAATATATGTCCCATGCAAGGCTATGCATTGCCGTCCTTACTGCATTACTTATGTACACGTACTGCAGGGCATGCAAGTGTATGCAGACATACGCTGACGAAATGACATTATTTGCTACATACACACGTGCACCGCACCAAATAAGACGTACGTGTTTGTATAGTCAGGGAACACTCGTGAATATTGATTAAATCACACAGCTGGCTTACAGTATAAGACAAACACGATTGCGAGCAATAAAATGCGGCGCTGTTTAAAGAGGCGGACCCAGGTTACGAGCAGAATTATCAGTACGGCATACACACCACGTGTCAAGATTTTGCAACATCTAAAGAGACTAAATATGAAAATTTGCCTTTGTAAGTTAACATGACAGTATCGAATGGAGAAGCCACACGAGAGAACAATTCATCGTGGGCTAAAAAATGCGTTTTAAATATTATACACAGCTTTGCAAGACAATATCGACGAGTTTTACTCGTCTAGGTGTGGGAGGTGTAGGCCATGCGATGTTGCTTCAGAGCCTTCCTTTCGTAATATTGCACTTTTATTCAACTCTCTCAAACGCGGCACCGTAAATTTCTAATGGGTGCTCGAACACGGCAAGCCGGTCGTGGGGTAAAATCTTTGTAACATTTTATTACCGAAACAGCGATACTAGCAATGCTTGAGCTGCACTTGCTGTTTTCTAAAATGTAAGCTCCTCAATCTCATCACTGTGATCAGGAAACTGAGAGGAAAAGTACAACAGTAGTACGTAGAGAAATATTCAATTTCAAGCCCTTTAGCAATATCATCTAAACAAATTGCCAGTTCACTGGGCTTAGAATTCTCGATGGAAACAAACAGCTGATCAGGGACGCAAGCTTGGCTTGGCACTGGCTTGGCCGCTCATACAAAGCCAAAAGCCGCTGCAGAAAACTGGATTGCGGATCGGATTGAAACAAAATATTTTATACATTTTTGTTTTCTTTGTTTCATTTCTCTAATTGCTCTTGTAATGGCGCGGACCGCGCTTCGTGATCTCATGTACCGGCGCACTGTTCTTAAGTTTAGTATGGCGCACGATAATACATGATTGCGTGCTTTAATTTAAAAAGGTTCGCGAGTATGGCAGCAACACTGCAATGTCGAGAAGAGAATAGTAGTAGAACCAGTAGCAGCTGCATGCCCGGATGGAGTGACTCAGGAATGTCAACCCGATGGCTTTTGTGTTGGCCGTTCTGGCAGTTCCGCCGACTGTATAAAAAGAGACGACCCCGTCGCTTGTCCTCTTCTCTTTTCCTTGGGGCATCAGCGACAACATTGACGGACGACGTGTTCGACTTCACCGTGCACGTGAGTATAGGTTGGTTTTTCATTCGAGTGAATTCTTGTTCAGATTTGCAACTTGTCGGCTTCATCCTCATCACCTGTCACCGGCAATAAGTCACATACGTGTGATATTTAGGTGAAATAAATGATAATGCACATTTTCTGCTCCATTTGCGTGACTTAGCTACACCAGGACATGAGGTAAAGCCTTTGTCGCCTAGCCACTAGCAGGCAAGATCGATCACTCGCATCCTTCAGTTCACGAATCAACGCGCCTGCCTTAAAATTAGTAAGCTGCTCGCAAAGAAATCTTACCGAGGCAATTTTGTTTTCTGCGAACAATGCACCGTAGATTTGTCTTGAATAACAAAAAAACACTTGAAAAATAAATGTCGCGACCTTTTAGAAAACGCCGTGTCTAAGAGCTAGACGCGGCATTTTGTAAAAGGCTCATTAAATTCAGTATGTTTTCGTAGTTTCTGCTTGAAATTATTATTGTCTATGAATTTCATGGCCCAATCTTTTGCTTTGGCTGAAAATCTCGGCGGCAAAAACTTTGTTCAGTGTCCCTTTAAGGGCAGGTGTAGATTCCATTATTTCAGTCGCAAATCTTTTTGCTAGTCGGTCGGCTGGTTAACAATAAGGGTACTAACTAGAGTTCCAGATTTCATCAGCAACACATCGTCATGGCTTCATCAGATGCTGCATTATATACATTCTATCCTCGTTTTTACATAGGTGTACCGTATGGTCCACTGTTGCAGGAAACAAGCGAGCTCATGGACAGTGAGCCATGTGGTGCTAACTGGCAGCGAGGCTTGTGAATGGGACGCATGCGCATAGAATCGGGGTGCGCCCAGTTTTGTCTGCCATTTCTCCGCCTGTACGCATGACAGCATTGGAAAGCGCATCCGTATTTTAGCTGCGCAATTTATCTAGCCCAGTGCCTCCTGCTTCAGGGATTTCCTGTGAGCACAAAAAATGCATGATTTTAATCGTTGCTGCAGTGTTTTGCAAGTTGTCACCGTAAAGCACATCATATTTTTCGCATAATGCTCGCTGCAACTAGCAAGTTTCGATGACTCAAAATGCTGTTCAGGTCTGATGTAGCAAACATTTTAAGCTCGTCCTCGTGACCATGAAATATTGGTTTATTAAATAATGGAAGGCAGAGTTGGTATCAGTTGATTTACAGTGTGAAAATGAAAAGTGCGAAGGACCGTGCCTCGCAAGTAAGCCCCGAGAGCATGAGCAGAGAAGTAGCAGATGAGGATGCTCATGCGCTGCATTTCCAAATCTCACCAGCACTAATGCTTGACGGACTGCTGGCCACGCACTAGCGTGTTCTTTCTGAAACAGGACTTTGGCCCTGTAAGCAAGTTCTTGAAGGGCATAAGTAAAACGTAGAATGGGCCCCCTAAATGCACCCATCCTTGAACCATTGGGCTTATGAATTAGTGCCCTTTTCAAAATACAATTATTCTGAGCTATAAATTGTGACAGAACAGTGCACGAAGTTTAAAAATGGGAAAAAAGTCTTTAAATGTCCCCTTTATACATAGTGTTCCTGTGATGTCACTTCTGCCGTTGTCGCCCTCTCCCGCCATGCCCGGGTAACTCCCTGGGTACCTACGGCAGTTTACGTGCTGCAGTGCGGTTTGTTGGGGGCTCGTCATCTGTTGCTGTGAACGATGTGGAAGCATTGTGGTTTTTTGTTGTCTTACTTTAACGAGCTCATTGGATTAGGAAGGCCTCGCTCGTTCACTCGATACAAGACCAGATAATCAAGATGTGCGACACATATACCAGCCACGGCGTACACCGGCTGCCCGCCACAACCTATGAGGGCCTATTATCTTGCTTTCACTACAAATTGCCTGGCCCAAAAACAAGTGAAAGCTCAAAATTTCTCGAGCCGCAATTTTAAGAGTGGATGTGCGAAGCGCAGCTGCTCCCATCGAAAACTAGTCGTGCAGAGCTAGGCAAGTTTACAAGAGATATAATATTATGAATATATTGTCACGGCCTACGCCACCAAAGTAGCAATGCCCCCCCCCCCCAAGTGTTTTAAAGAGTGCTGATGTTGAGCTTGAGCCTCTTTGATTGCAATTTGTGGAAACAGTCGAGGAAAATATTATACAAGGCAGATAGCGACTTTGCGTGGTGTGTGCTGTGGTAATGCCAGTCATCACGTTTTTTTCACGTATGTTTTAACACACTTTTCACTTTGTATTTTGCTTTTGTTGTACGCTAATGTACAGTGGAGTCACTGAACATGATAGAGACCGTGTATAGAATTAATTGACTAACTTTAAAAAATCCTGACCCCCAACTTGAACTGATCGGCTATACTTCAAAGTGAACTAATATTGTTTCCCATTCTTTATCAGTTTGTTTCAATGCAATACCGAAATCTCCGCAATCGCCATGACGATTTTAACCGCCTCCCTCGTCATCATGATTTTAACTGCGGACAAGTTTGTATGTACAGTATCTTGGTAAGCTATATCTGTTTGCAGGTAAATACTTGGCTATGGCACTTACCCGTAATGAAGTTGCACCTGAAGATGCAAATATTGCAAAGTTTCTTCAAGTGGCTTTTGTTAATCTGCACCAGCCAAATACGCTGGTACTTTTAGGAAAATTGCAATGTGCATTCTCAATTTTAGGTAATAAATTTCAGTGAAGAAACACCCTGAGCTCTGCTCCCTCTGCGTGGACTACTAAATCAACTTGCCTCACTAGCAGCTCATAATTCCTCAAACTTGCATTGTGAGGCAAAACTAAACGGGTGCAAGCACGAGGAGACAACATGACAGTTGTAGGCGATAGATTCGGTAGGTGCCCGGGCATGTTGGTGGCGCATTTCGGAAGTGACGAAAAGGCAGTGGCACTGCGAGATGCACGTGCACACTTTGTGTAGTTCCTGTATTGAACAGCAAACTTTTTTTCTTATCTGGGCAGTTTTACCAAAGGAAGCGTCATCATATGGCGATAACTGGAGCGAATTCACAGGTTGAACCACATCATAGTCTCGCTGTGCTTTTGTACTTTTTTTAGCTCGCAAAATTTGTGATCATCTCCGGTGTGCTGCTGCCTCAATATTTCAAATTCTAAGCATTTACACCATTGTATGCTTACTTTTCCTTCAAAGTGAGACAAGCCACATGTGTATCGTAGATCAAGAAGCATGCCAGTTTCACGTACTTGCAAGGTAAACTTTAGAAATGCACAGTTGATCAAAAATATTAGTTTAATGGTGCATCTACATAGCAGAGCACCTGTGGCACCAATTAAATCATTTTGCATAGCTTCCACGTATTCATTGTACATCTGAGACTACCAATTATTGTGCTGTTCCACATTGTCCATGTGGCTATTAGGCACAGAATAGATCATTGTTGCATGTGGCAGTACATTGTATGGCACACTAGACAAGGTCGAACAAGCTGTCAGCTGCAGTGTGTTCAGGAAAAATCTATGCTATTTTGTACAGACAGTGCTGTCACATTTCATCAGTGTGCAGGTTTATCGAATACCATTAAATATACCACTACATCCTTATTTACATTAGGCATATTGCAGAGAACAATTAAAAAGCTTTGTAGCATAATGTGAAAGATGACAGTTTTTTTTATTTTTAGCACTCTATACACTATAATTTCTCTTTTTTATCCATGTACATTATAAGCTACCATTTTTCGGTGTGTTGCCATCTGTGGTTACAACATAACATGTAAGGCACTTGGTACCTCTTCTCATTATTGATAAACATTGAGTTTTTTTTTTTGAAATTTGAGGCGTCTTCTTTATTAGAGCTGCTCTGGACTTGACATGTAGTTCGTTATCAGTGAATGAACAAAATTGACGCGGTATCTTGGCTACAAACTTTACCACTTTGATTACAGCATGCCAAAGCTTTTTGCTGTCGTTACGTTTCCCGAAGAAGAAGATAAAGTGGCCGTTGTGCCACTCTCGTGGCTAACGGAAGACCGGGCCCAGTGCCACTGGCCTCCAAAGAGGAGGGGCGTTCGGGTTCAAGAATTGGTTCGAGACCGGGTGGACCCAACTGCAGCCTGGCAAAAGTATCCAGTTTGCCTTGTGGCTCGTTGCAGTAAGTGAAGTTTCCGAGTTTTTTGTGTTTACCTTGAGCACATCAGATTAATTATAACAAAAAAGAAAAACTTTTCACCTAGGAAAAACACGAAATTTGGGCACATTAACATGTGCCACCTTCCTTGTCCCTTAGTTTTGTTTGTTTTATTGTTGTGTTTTCTCTTCACACACCAAATTAGGCATGCCACTTTATCTCAGTATCTCTTCCCATTTTTTTTTAATGCAGAGCACTTCAGGTGGTAAGGCTGTTGTATGCTGTCACTGTTGCTTGGCCTGACACCTGCAAATCTACATACAGCATATTGAGCGCATGCTCACACTTAAAAGAAGTCTTCTTCCTCTTCTCTGAGTGTTTCGACAATGATATTAAGGTGGGATGTTACTACTATGGCTAGGTGCAGCGTTAATATTCTGTCTGCCAAAAAAATGAGCCCTCAAGCGTACACTTCTTTCTTATCGCTCCACAAACACGACAATGCAAACCATGTGTGAAAATTACGAGAGGAAGCCAGCAAAAATAAAAAGAAAAGGAAAGAAAGGATACAAAGTAAAAGAAATAGAAACACAAAGATAAATACAGAAAAAAGTGAGGAAAAGAGAGAAGAGGAAAAAAAACCAAAGAAACAAAAAAGGCTCCACACTTGCTTCAGGCTTAGCAGCAGGAGGGCTAAGCTGCCTTAATTCTTTTCTCACCTCATTTTTCTATTTGCCCTTTTTTTTGCAGTTTGCTGTCAATATTTTCTAGGGTTGCAAATTTATTTCTAGGGACGTTTGTCTTTCTGAGAATTAGACTGGCACTCTTTAACTAGTTGCGTGACCCTGTGTTGCCTTTATTATGATTAGCTCTAAAAAATCTTTCGTTCGCAGGCACTCTTGAGAAAGCCGAGCGCCGTGCCACTGGTGCACAGTACGGCCTAGCGGCAGACACAACGGAGCAATCGGGTAATTGCTTACATTCATTCTTTGCTTACATAAAATTGTATGCTGGTGCCTGCTTACCATGCCTGTTAAAGAAGGTGAAACAAGTTTGGAAGAGATGATGACCACTTTGATAATTGAGCTAACCAGGAGGTTAACCTGAAGGAATCATTCAGATCTAATTGGCAAGCTGAAGTGTAAACCAAAAACAATGTTTATGAATAACACAGTGCCTAAGTTTCCAGGCTATTTGGAACCTGTGGTCATATGGTAGCTTCCAATTCTTAATGCCCCAAAATGTGGTAGTGCTCATTGAATCCAAGGGAAAAAAAATGGGTCTTCCATTACAGTATTTTATTTTTAAAGATACGGTATAAGCTTCTTTTGCCACTTCATGCAACCTTAAAAGGCCCACTTATCTGTTTCATATCTAACTGTCGTTTAAAATAAATGTACATGCATAAACATTCTTTTTAGGCAACGAAGACCACAATGAATTGGAGGGCGGTTCATCGCCTGTGGTGGGGTTGCCCGAACCTCGTAAGTAATTCATAAAGTAATTCTTAAAGATACCTCAGTGAACAACACCTGTGTTATTACTGTGTTAAAGTACTCAAAATTGTTTTTTTTTTTTCATTAAAGTCAACTAACAATTTACGACAGAGTAAAAGCTCCATGTATGACAGCGTACAAAACGACAGTACAGTTAAACCTCGTTATAACGAAGCTGAAGGGGGAGTCTTAAATACTTCGTTATAGCATTAGTTTACTTTAGCCCATATTCATTTCTACCAACCATTATAGCCAGCAAGAGAGAATGTGCTCGCCACTGAATATCACAGCAGCCTGCCTCGCAGAGAAAATCATTTCACACTTTGTTATAACGAGGTATTACTGCATTATCAACAGCAGTGCTCTATTTGCCGAGAAATTAAGGTAAATGCACAAGAATACACGTGCCGCAGTAGGATATTATCAAAATAATCCCGGTGACGTCAGACGGACCGTCTACAAAGCTAGATGGCATGATTAGTCTAGTTTAACCAGGTGAAAATTGAACTATTGAACCACTCGCGCCATTCCCCATAGTAACGTCTGGCAGTTTTTTTTCCGTGAATTAAACTGAAACGATCAAGCAGCATTTTATTAAGTCTCTTGATGCACGGAAGGTTCTTTATTTAGTACAGCTAGTTTGATTATTAGTGATAATTGTAGGCTGTAACTGATGTCATCAGGATCAATGTGTTATTTTGATGCATGTGTTCTCGTTCATTTACCTTAGTTTTTTGATAAGTAGGGCATTGCTGTTGATAATATTGTTGTTTTAGCCATTATACATTGAGCTTTCACTGTCATGTAAAATGTTACATGACTTTAGTGTCCCTCTAACAAGTGGTGGGAATCTTGCCGCTGTGTTGCTGTGTACACCAGTGCGCATTCACTAGTCGTTTGTTTTCACATATGCTGAAGAAAAAATGCTGTTGGCACTTCCAACATAGCACCAGTGCCGCACTTTTCAGCATGCGGGTGTGGCATCACACTGTTCTGCATCCTGTGTGCAGGCTGTGAGCGGCAATACATTTATAAAGTGGCCAGTGGTAACAGTCAGATGTATGGTACAGTCGAATCTCGATAATTCGAACTCGATAGGCTTGAAAATCTGTTTGAATTGAAAGAAGTTCAAAATAATGAAAGCTAAATAAACGGAGGGCTCTCTATGCAGTGGTGCATGTGCATTGAGCTAGCACACGAGGGGGAAGTTTAAGAAGACTTACATTTATTCACAAATCACTGGACATCTGGTATTAATTGAGGTAATCGGTAATGCACGTCTGCACACGTTTGCCTTGCAGTGAGTCAATCAATTTCACACACATTTTGCAAAGCATTTCTACTTCGGCTTTAGCATTCTCCTGGCAAGAGAAGTTTCGCGCAAAAATGTTCATCGCCGGCACTTTTTAAAGATGACAACAACGACCGCTGCATGGCGGAGCCTCCCGCTCTCCGCCACGCAGCTGTAGCATGGCCAGCACGTGACGAGAAAGGAGGAGGGTTTGCACATGGAGAGAAGCAGATCGGTATTTGAGAGAAAACCAACACTCCACGGCAGCTTTTTTTTTTTTTTGCTCTCTTTTGCACCCGTCGTTGAATGGAGAAGGGTTACATGGCAGGGAAGAGAAAAGAGCATGTCTGGATCAGCTCGTGAAAGCCCCCCCCCCTTAAGGCGCACAGCCGTGCTCCTGCAAGGCCTGCAGAAGATAGTGCCTTTATCCTTTCCTTTAACCACACAATATTTCATTTAGCGACGGCTTTCTTTTTTTTGCCTCTCTCTCTTTGTGCGCAGCGTTGAAAGGAGGAGGGATACTTGGCAGGGATGGATAAGGGAGAAACGTGACACGGGCGCGTCACAGATCGGCATTTAAGAGAGCAAACATTCTACCCCAGCCTTTTTTTTTCCTTTTCGTTTCCTTCGTGGGCAGCGTTGAGGTGCCGCAGGTGCTGCAGCGGAATTGGGCCGGGTGCTGAGAGCATTTTTGAAATGTGGTATGTTCGAATTAATTGTCGGAAGCGCTTGGGCGTTTGAATTACCGGGTGTTTTCGCCTATTGGAATACACATAGCTTTGACGGGGCCTCATCGTGAGTTCGAATTAACCGGAAGTTGGAATTAAGCGTGTTCGAAATAATGAGATTCGACTGTATCACGCTTTGAGGCTTGAGGTAAAAGAACCGATAACCAGCCAGCACATGGATTTGATCTTGGTGATAAAAAAAAGATCTTGAATATAGCTACAGATTGAAACATACCTTTTCCAGTTTGAGTATTGTATATACTCTCGTAATGAATGCACATCCTCTCCTGAAAAATCGAATCAAAGGTGGGAGTGAGCTCATTATGTGGGGTAAATTTAATGAAAACTTTTGAGGGATGAGCGAAAAATGTGGTTATGCAAAAAAAACGTCATGAAGCTTAACCTTTTACAATTCACATATGCAAACACTGTTTGGAAACAGTAGAAAGTAGATTCTCTGTTACACTTCACATTCTCAGTGCTTGATGGTGCTATCTTCTGCAAGCTATCCTCGCACCACCCTTGCACCCCATGAAAGTGTTTCGCCGCTTTCTATTCTCACTATCGTTTAACGTGAGACAAATAACAAAAACTTTTTTGTTATTTGTCTGAATTGAATGAAACTTATTACACTTATTCAGTTTCTTCTGCAGATTCCAAATGTATGAGTAGATTTTTGATGGCTGCGTTAGAATAGAAGATGGTGAAGTTTTGTAATACACAATTAGAATATTTCTTATGAGGCTTTTGGCAATTTCACGGTGTCAAACACAAGAACAAAGTATATATCCAGATTACCAAGGAGCTGGCATAGCCTATGATGCTAATTTAACAGTTTGGAACAAATTTCGAATGTAAAATAAATAAATGAATACATACATGAGTGAAAAATTTCTGCCACATATTGTTTACTATCGTCATGAATTACAATTTGGTGAAAAGGGTATAGAAGAATATGAATAGCATAATCGGCCAGATCTATTCAATAAAACGCATTGGTATCAAACTTGTTATTGTGAGTCAATGAAACATGTCAAAATGCCCCGTAAGGCTACGTATTACGTCTAAAAACATGAAACTGACAAAAAGGCATTTGAAGTTTTCGTTTCTCATAAATTGATGTGGTGTTGCGACATAACTGCGTAAATGGCATCCAGGGTGTTTCTTTGTTCCTCGGGAACAAGATAATGCCACATATGTTACAACAGATAATTAAAAAAGACAGGGGACGTGCCGTGAACAAATAGAAACAAAAATAAAATGGCACGTGGCAGCGAGAGAAGGGGGGGGGGGGGTGGAGCCCGTGGGACTGCAGCGGATGAACGTAGGGTGTGTGTTTGATATGTGGAAGAAAAAACAATTCAAAATTTTGGCGACTGAAATGGGGGTGACTTAGTGAGTGCGCTCATGACGAGAATAAACATGGTTATTATTTTTTTTCAAGTCTCTTTTGAAAGCCACGAAAAATCTGAATGTGGTGCAGCCTAACAGAAGGTCCGTGAAGGCAAATTATGAATTCGTCGTTGTACGAAGGCCTAATTTTTTTTTTATGCGCACCATCCCCGCCGCGGTGGTCTAGTGGCTAAGGTACTCGGCTGCTGACCCGCAGGGTGCGGGTTCGAATCCCGGCTGCGGCAGCTGCATTTCCGATAGAGGCGGAAATGTTGTAGGCCCGTGTGCTCAGATTTGGGTGCACGTTAAAGAACCCCAGGTGGTCTAAATTTCCGGAGCCCTCCACTACGGCGTCTCTCATAATCGTATAGTGGTTTTGGGACGTTAAACCCCATATATCAATGAATCAATCATGCGCACCATAAATAGTGCTCAAAATTTGATTGCATATGTTGTTTTCATCCTCGCTGTATTCCGTGCTGTTTATGATGTAAACAAAAAAAGTAGCACGCTGAGAAGTGGTGCTGCTTTTGGGCAACAGTTGAAAATGGCGCGGTGCATCAATGCGGAATACTGCCGCTTACACTCGAATCACTCTTGTGGTAACCTCCCACTGTTTGCAGCATGTGTTGTGTGTACACAGCTGCATATTTCCTAGCTAGAAAAATTTTATTTTAGGTGTTTCACGCCATTTTCTATGTAACTATTCCACGATTACACACACTGATCAGCAGGCTTTCAATTGCGCTGAAGGACACAGGTGCCATAAAATTCATAGTCGATTTTTTCAAGAAACCGTATGTAAAGGCTGAAGCTTCATGCGTACATACACACACACACACCATATTGTTTTTGTACTTTATGAAAGCTGCAAAGGTCTCATGTGCCTCCAAGCGTAACCTGTCTTCTTTATTCTCCATCACTGCAAAAGTTTTGTGAGTTTCAAATAAAAGTACCTTGCGCATGGCCACGCTTGGGTAATTTTTTGTGTAGGTGTTATTTGAGCAGCCTACAGTGTTTACTTTTTAAGCCTGTATGTATATGTTGCATTATAAGGATGCAGAATGTGTGTGGCTGTACAATATAGATGAAGTGTAAACATTAAGTGTGTCTATTGTAGTGTTCTTGCAACCAATCTTACCCCCGTATTCTAGAACGTCCCTCCACTCAACGCTTCACCTTCACTTGAGATGGCTGATGGGAGCGCCGTCTTTAGGCAGAGAAAGTCGCTGCATGTCAGCAATAATCTGCTGTGATTCTCGAGTAGCGCAGCGTAGCTTTCAAACAAGCAGCGGCACAGTGCTCAACTCTGTCAAGTGAAGGGTGAAAGTCGAGTCGAGGAGCGTTTATGAATATGGGGGTTAGTTTTGTTGTCTTGTTAACCTGCCATTAACACTGGATTGATGCTACTTTGCTCTAGCTGTACAGTGCTCTCCAAGGCACAAGGAGGCACCGCAGGGGGAAGGCTCGGAGCAAATTATGCGTGAGTTTCCTTTCATTGTTACACTATGCACGTATTAAGTGATGGACTTTAATGTATGCTATTTGTATCGTGCAAGTTTTTGGGGACATACAACTTCCAACACTTATGTGTTCTGACGAAAATCACGCAAGAATGAGAGAAGCTTGTGCAAAAATTATGCAAGAGTGTGAGAAGCTTGTGCAGAAGTCTGTGAAATGAAGTTTTGAAAATTTGTGGCAATGTGTCATTGTACAGTGGTCAACAGTCTCGCTCAGCATGCTTGACTGCAGGGCTCCCGGCTGCACAGACGCATCTACGGAGTGCCTGATGCATGATGGGCCAAATGTCAGCCTGCACAGTCCCTATTAGCACACCTGCTGGGAATTTTCTCTCTTTGTTTATCGTCCGGGCTTCAACACTGTTATAGCATTCAGAAGTGCTGTAGGTGATGCAGCACCACAGAAAAAAAAATTATTGACCATCTCCCCAAAGAGAATCATGATGGGATGGGAAGCAGCAGTGGTATACCCGATGTTGACTTAGCTGAAACAGGCATCAAGGCGGGTGCTGAAAGAACAGGTTGAAGTGAAACTGTGTAACCTTTACTCGAGTAAACGTTTCTTTGAAACGCAAAGACACGGGAGGCGGGTTGGAGTTTCATCGCAGATAAAGGAGCCGAAAGAGTGTTTCCACTCGAGGGGCGGTTGAGCATTGCGGGTGGTGAAGAGGGTGAAGCGATAGAAAAGTGTGTTGCGAGCGGGTGGAGAAGCAACACCACCTGGGTTTGTTGGGAGCTGCTGCGGGTGAGGGAGAGAGTGACGTCAATGTGCAGCTGTTGCTTGACCTACTTGGCATCGTTCCAACAACTGCGGCTGGGCAACGCAGTGGGGCGCTTTAGCATGGAGACACGGATGGACAGGTTACACAGGCTGCTTCACATCTAAAGAGAAAATGTGGAGTAACTAGACTTGGTGCCCTATGCAAGAAATGCTGCAAAGGTTATCTTCAGTCTGTAGTGTTTGCAGGTTTGCATAGGATGCAGGCCAAGGCAATTTCTCGTGTTTTAATTTCCTTTTTTTTTTGCGGTTTTCCTACACCGTCGGCAGCACCTCTGATGACCTAAACAGTTGTAGCCATGACAAAAAACAAAGAGAGAATCTATGTGGCGTTCTTTATATATTGGCAATGCAGCTCCGAGTGCAATGCTCTGGTATTTTAGAGAATTATGTTAATGTCTGTTTCTGTTCCTATTCTTGAACTGCCGCCCTTAAGTATTTGAGTAGAATAAAAGCTGGGAAAAATTCATTTTCAGCCATTTATTATTTGTATGGTGATATCTTTGCAGGCAAGTTGAAAATAAAGTATTTTCATTGGTGGTGACATGTTAAACTTAACTGTACCAAAGCATCACCAGTTGTATACTGCTGCTGTGTATAAAAACTTATTGTTCCTGCTGTAGTTGCAAGACAGCCAGTAAAATTGGTATTACACTTGAGAGCAGTGTACCGAGAAATGCACCGGGGAGCGATTTTTCTCTATTAGATGAGGCATCTCTTATCAGCAGAATACTACATATGCATTTTCTTATCAACCTGTATTTTACTGTAGGCACACTGGTGCCTCTTATCCTCGTTTGTCTGTTACATCAGTGTCTCTTGTAAAGGGGATCAACTGTGCTACCTTTTTTTTTTCGAATCTAATGAGTTCTTTTTCCAGATTATTGTTGTTTTAAGGTAGAGCCTCACATTTCAATCAAATACTGAAGATTCTATTTTTCCTTCTATATGCTATGAAGTCACTCCTTGTGTTACAATAGAGTGAACACTGTTATGAGAAAAGCTACTTTATGGAGTTAACTCACTCCATATTGACTTAACACACAGAATTGGTGAAAACTACACTTCATTCCAGCTGCATTGGGAATAATATTCATTTGCATACTTCTGTTTCTTTTGTTTGTTTGTTGGCTGGAGGTTTGGAGTATAGGGTGGCCAGAGGGCACTGTGTAGTCTTTCATCTTCCCAATTTTATCAACATCAATTGATAGGCGTATGGGAAGCAGCCAGCATGCTGAAACAGCGGTGCAAGCATGCAAGATGTTCACCATTGCATGCAGTCAGTTGCTGTGAGCAACCTACTGCATACAATTAACTGCGAGTGGTGAACTAACGCTGCACTATGTGTGCCTCCTGGAAAGCTGCAATGGTAAAGTGCCACAATCGTATAGTAACATGGATAAAATCGCAATTTGTTTGTTGAATAATTTTGCAACAGAATCAATGGAGTTTTGGATAAATTTGTGTATCGGCCTGGTTCATCAAAGCTACAGAGTCAAATGCGGTATATACTCGCGTATTATGTGTACTTTTTTTGTCGATCCGGTTATGTGCAAAGCTAGCAAGAATCGCCGATCTAAAAGCCCAACTGGGAATATATGTTGCTGGCGCTGTCACAGCTGCCTCAAAGTGGATTGTCATTTGTTTGCTAAGCCTGTTCAAATGCCCCAACCAGTTTCCACGACAGGATTATACCAGAGAACATAAGTACTCTCCAACAATTGTCGGGAACCCAACGTAAAGTAAGATGCAGACAAGGAAGCGCGATGCCAACACAGTGCTGTGTGTGTCGCCCTTCATGTGTGTGTGTGTCCATTCCTTGTGCCTGTCTTCTATTGCGTTGTGTTCCCTCCGTTATCTAACCAACACACCCAAGCCTCTATGCTAAGTCTTATTCAACGCACTCTTCTGCTGGCTCCCATACTGAATATTGCATGTCGAAGAACTCCACGCTGATGTGCTTGGCGGTAGCACGGTTTCAGTTTTCTTCCGTAAGCGTTATAACAGCAATCTGCCTCGTATATAATTATTGTAGCCTATCACAAGGAACGGTAAAAATGCAATGAACAGATGGCGAAACCGAAAAAAAAAAAAAAATGAGTGCGAAAACCTGCCTCATCTAGTTGATGCGACAGGTCCTTGCACGCGTCGAACATCTGTGCTGTGTCTCGGGAATACATTCTTGCCGTGGAAGAGGTGGGAAGATAGGAGGCAAACCTTTAGGCATTTCGGACTACACATAAACAGGTTTCGGTTTTCAAGTTCGATATTCTAGGGAAAGCATAAAAGTTCATGGAAGAAGGGACCTTGTACTCAGCCCATTTTGTGTAAGACTGCACTCGCCTGCTCGACAAGAGATGTGCCTGACCAGAGCATCATGAAGTCAAATGTGTCTGTGTGTGTGCTGGCAAGGTGGCTCGGGCTGGTTAGCGAGGGCAAAGTATGCGAGCAAAAAGTTCCTTGTAGTAAAGCAGGCTGGCTAATTATACTGGTGAGCAAATTATGTGAGAATACAAATTGTGCGAGTAAATATGGTATGTACTCTTGTATGTTTCAGCTCTGTTGCTACGGATCCTGCGGATCCAACTTGGCATCCGGCAGCAACAAAGAGATGTTCTGCAGGAGGTGCTACAGCTGAAGCACGAGGTACAGCTCTTGTCCATGCCTCAGCACGCCCAGCCAGCACAGCCCCCTTCTGACCTTCCCCGGCTGCCTGCTTGTACAATTGGAGAAGTGGAGGCAGCAGAGGCAGCTGTGCAGAGTGAAGCTGTGGCTGCGGCTTTGGTGTGTATTTCTTGATTTGTAATATGCTGATGTAACATGCAGAAATTCAGTACTGCTTTAAGATACTGTGTTTCGGGAAACAAACTAGTCAGGTAATCTCATGAGCCACTGTACTGCAGTGGCTCATGAGAATATGAATAATTCGTACTCAAAGAGGCCAGAAAATTTGTTCAAATTAAAAGTTCAAAATAATAAAAGTTACCGTAATTACTGTATTTACTCGATTTTACCGCGCCCTTGATTGTAACGAGCACCCGATTTCCACCGCGAAAAAAAAAAACAAACCGTAAGACATCGATTGCAACGCGCACCCATTTTTCTCGCTGGCCCGCACGATCACACCACTCAAAAAAACGACTCCTTTCGGGAGCGTCTTCCATTTAAATATGAGGTACGGGCGCAGCTTGTGCCCATCTGATGTGTAACAGAGCATTGCCGTCACTGTAGTTTTACCGTGGACCGATGTCAGCACGCGAACTTCCTTCGCCCCCTTCTCTTCTCGACGGTTGTGGTGCCAGGCATGTCGAAGTAAAGAGGCGTCTGATCGGCATTCCCGATTTGCTCAAGCAGGTAGCCGTTGTTGCGCCGCAAGTTTAGGACCTCTGAAAACTGTGCAGCTATTCATCGTACTCCTCCGCAAAACTTTTCTCATATGCATGTTCCTTTTCGGAGGGAAAAGCCTTTCCTCTTCATAAAGTTAGTTAGCCAGCACCTGCTCGCTTTCAACTGGCTCCGCATTAGACCTTTTTCTAAGACTAATTGCATAGCCCGCACTTGGAGCAGTTCTATACACGCCGAGCAGCTCTTTAATTTGCGGAAACCGACCCTGCTGTGGTCCACTGAAGCCTTTGCGAAAAGCTTTGCTGTCGACAATCTTCTGCTTTTGTTTCCGCCAGTCCCGCACGCACGTTTCGGGAACTCCGAATGACCGTGATGCGGCCCGATTTCTGTCCGTTTCGGCACACGCGATGACTTTTCTTTTAAAAGCGGCATTGTGGTGCACTCGAGTTTTTGGAGTCAGCCCTTCCACGCCGTCGATGCTAATGCACTACTAGATGACGAACTCCTCAGCACACGTACGAAGTGCCGCACATGGGAAACACATAGGCAGAAATGGCCGACGTGCCATGCTGACGCACGTAGGGGGCGGCCATTTTGTAAGTGGCGATGACAATAGAATGACCATATTCATTTTTTGTTCGTACTTGATTCTAACGCGCATGCGATTTATGAACTCGCTTAACCGGAAAAAAGGTGCACGTTAGATTCGAGTAATTACGGTACTTGAATCTAACGCGCACCTTTTTTCCGGTTAAGCGAGTTCATAAATCGCATGCGCGTTAGAATCGAGTACGAACAAAAAATGAATATGGTCATTCTATTGCCATCGCCACTTACAAAATGGCCGCCCCCTACGTGCGTCAGCATGGCACGTCGGTCATTTCTGCCTATGTGTTTCCCATGTGCGGCACTTCATACGTGTGCTGTGGAGTTCGTCATCTTGTAGTACATTAGCATCGACGGCATAGTAGGGCCGACTCCAAAAACTCGACGAGTGCACCACAATGCTGCTTCTAAAAGAAAAGTCATCGCGTGTGCCGAAACGAACAGAAATCGGGCCGCATCGCGGTCATTCGGAGTTCCCGAAACGTGCGTGCGGGACTGGCGGAAACAAAAGCAGAATATTGTCGACAGCAAAGATTCACACAAAGGCTTCAGTGGACCACAGCAGGGTCGGTTTCCACAAATTGAAGAGCTGCTCGGCGAGTATGTGATTAAGCAGTGAGCGGCATAGCGGCCCGTGACGACAGAACTGCTCCAAGTGCAGGCTATGCAGCTAGCCTCAGAAAAAGGGCTAATGCAGATCCAGTTTAAAGCGAGCAGGTGCTGGCTAACTAACTTTATGAAGAGGAGAGGCTTTTCCCTCCAAAGGCGAACGGGCATATGCCGGAAGTTGCCGGAGGAGTACGAAGAAAAGCTTCAGAGTCTTCAGAGGTTCTTCCTAAACTTGCAGCACAACAACGGCTACCTGCTTGGGCAAATCGGGAATGCCGATCAGACGCCTCTTTACTTCGACATGCCTGGCACCACAACCGTCGAGAAGAAGGGGGCGAAGTAAGTTTGTGTACTGGCATCGGTTCACGGTAAAACTACAGTGACGGCAATGCTCCGTTACACGTCAGATGGGCACAAGCTTGGCCCGTACCTCATATTTAAATGGAAGACGCCCCCGAAAGGAGTCGTTTTTTTGAGTGGTGTGATCATGCGGGCCAGCGAGAAAAATGAGTGCGCGTTGCAATCGATGTCTTAGTTTTTTTTTTTTTTTTTTTTTGTCGGGGAAATTGGGCGCGCATTAGAATCGAGGGCCCGGTAGAATCGAGTAAATACGGTAAATGAGCGGAGGGCTCGCCATGCAGTGATGCATGTGCATGGAGAAGTTTTATTCACAAATTACAGGACATCCGTCATTAATTAAAGTAATCAATATATGTCTGTACACATTGGCCTTGCAACGAGTCAACCAGTTTTGCGTGCAGTTTGCAAAGCATTTGTACTTCGGCTTCAGTATTCTCCTGGCAAAAGAAGTTGCGCGGCAATGTCCAGTGCTGACACTCTTCGAAGACAACTGTGTTTCCACTGTTACCATCTGCGCTGCAGCCGGAGCGTGGCCAGCACATGATGAGAAAGGAGGAGCGTCTCCACCTGGAGAAAAGCAGATCGGCATTCGAGAGAGAAACACTCCGCGGCAGCTTTTTTTTTTTTTTTTTCTCTTTTCATGCACGCTGTTGAAAGAAGGGTCTCTACATAGCAGGAACGAAAAACAGGGAAGCGTCACACCGGCGCGTTGCAGATCGGCAGAGAGAGAGCCAACTCTCTGCGACAGCTTTTTTCCCCCTCTTTCTCTTCGTGCGCGGTGTTAAGAGGAGAAGGGTCTCTACGTGGCAGGGACGGAAAAAGCCAAAGCGTGGCACAGGAATGTCGCAGATTGGCATTTGGCAAACATTCCACCGCAGTCTTTTCTTTCCTTTTCTTCATTTTTTTTCTTCAAGCACAGCGATGAGGTGTCTGAAGTGCCACCGCAGGATTGGGCAGGGTGCTGAGAGCATTTTCGGAGCGCGGTATAGCTTTGATAGGACCACAGCGTCAGTTCGAATTAAGTGTGTTGGAATCAATGAGATTCGACTGTGTTTACTATAACTGTGAAGTCCGAGTGAACTGTCTTAAGCTAGCTGACGATGTAGGCGGCATCGTGCGTTTGATGGGCAGTGACTAGCAATAGCCTGCTAAACAGACATTAAAACAGACATTCAGTAATTTTGTTCATTTATCACCCTATTTCGTGTCTGCTGCGGCTCTCTCTATTTTGAGCTACAGTTCACCCTGCCTCGTGTTAACCGATTTCTTACTTTTTTAAAAATCTAACATGCACCCAATTTTGCAGGGTGAAGAAAAATGCACCTTTGTTTATTGTGATGAGATTTCTATAGTGACATGCCTCTTTGTTGGCTATCACAGAAAAATATAAACAGCAAATGGTGTGACCATCTTGTGCGACCTTTATTTTTCTATCAGTTTCATCTATGACCAAGATTTGGTCGCTCTAAGGTTGCCTCTTAGTACGCCTTGATCATGTTCATTTATCCTGTTGCGCTCTGCTTACAATGCATTGATTAAAAACATGTCCAAGCTTCTTTTTGAAGTCCACATATTTTATCGTTTTTCACCTGTAAAAGCTACTCCTGGTCAACATTCAGGCAAAGACATCGTAACCTCGAAGAAACGTGTATTGGAATTCGAGCACTGTACAAAGTAATTATACTATTTCATAGCTAGAATCAATATTTATTAAGGGTTATAACAGTGTTGTATTTGATTTCATAACAGCAAAACTATGCATATCAGAGAAGGACTCTGAAAGGTTCTCACACTGAGTGTGAGAGGGCTGATGTGGAAACCATTTTAGGTCAAGTGAGTTGAAGTTAGCGTAAAAAAACAATGAAATGTTGTGATGCCCAAAAATTCAAGTTGTTGTTTTCAGTTCTTGCAGATTTTTATCATGAAAACATTTCGATGGGCTGTTGCGTTTACCCCATCTATGCTTCTTGCATTTTTTTACAGCGCAAGCACCTCCTGCAGATTGGGGGACATGGCCTCCGCGAAGTTGGTGTGAATGCCATGAAGGCTGTATTGGCACATGACGTGCAAGTGCTGTACAGCCTTCATGGCAGAAAAGGGAAAAGGGCCTTTGTCAACCTGCGGCTCTGTACATTAGTGACAGGTTAGACTTGTTCATTGTTTTATGTGTGTGTACCCTTGCGTATTCTCTGTACTGCAGTGCTTCATGTGTACTATGGTATTTCTGTTTTTGTATGCAGATGTCATCTGCCAAAAAGCAGGGTGCGACAAGGCGGAGGCCCTCAACTTTATTAAGAGGTGGCTGCCAGGGTCTGGTGATCGCTGTGGGGGCAGGAAGCGGCGCTTCAGAGAAGCATTTGTTGTGGAGCAGCCCGATGATCCCCACTTTCAGAGTGGAGATTATCGGCTGCTCGCGGCAGCTGGCTTCCTGCCCAGCCACAGCAGCCAGGGCCTTGACAGCACCACTGTCACTGTGCCCCCAACACAACCTGACCTGCAGTAAAGTGGGCCTTTTTTAATTGTGTCTATATTTTTTTCAATGTATATATTTTTTGTTGTACCTAATAAATAAAAAAAAACAAAGAATAAATGGTCTGCAGACTGTCGGTGGTGCACTGTTCAGCTAGCTTATGCTGAGTCGGAAGCACCATCACCATGTTTCAGTTACAAAAAAATGCTCTAAACTGTATGAATATTCTTGATTACCATGTGGGGGACATATGGGGGGATTGCATGTGGGGGACATACGCTTTCAGCATTTACTTCCTAACGACTTTTTTCGATCTGCTGTACCAAATACCAGTACCAAATTAAGCACTTGCTATTGCAAAAGATGGATTGGTAAGTAAATAAACTACGACTTCTAGTGTTAGCAAAGGGAATGAGGTATAAAAGATGAAATACAAAAGCGGAGTAACTGCTTTCAGTTCTCAGCATTCAATTTTCTGTTGCCCCAAGTATACAGGGCTGCAAAGCTACAAGAGCGGGTCATCGAGCCATATTGTTTAAATCTTCCGGTAAGAAAAATTCCCTACTAATAATGGTTACATAATGGCAAGCCAATCAGTAGCCAATATATTTGTCGTGCAGGAAACATCGGTGTAATAACGGCATTTGATTGGCTGCAATGTGGCCCTGGATTGGTCTAATGTCGGTCACATCGGTAGCCAATATTCGTCGTGCAGCCAACATTGGCAAAAATGGCATGTGATTGGCTCAAATATGGCACAATATTGGCCGAACATTGGCAGCTTTGTCGGCAATACGATGGGCCTTCGTCGGCCCAATGTTGGTTGCATACTGGCTAAAACATCGGCAAAACGTCGGCCCATCATTGGCTTGAACGTCGGCCAGACATTGGAACAAGTTGCACTTCCGACGTCGGCCCGACGTCGGTGCCGATGTTAGCCGATGTTGGTCCAAGATTGGTCCAACGGCGGCGTGCCGCCTGGGTAGCTGTAGAGATGTTTCTAAATTCCTACATATGTACTTCAACGAAAGGGAATACTTTCTGGGGTGAATGAGGTTGGCGATTTGAGCTTGTTGATATGGTAGCATGTTACTATATGGTAGCACATACAAGCGACACGGACAAGAGAAGACGCATTCAAGCACTGTGTTGTCTTGAATGGGCCACCTCTTGTCCGTGTTCTTAGTCTGCGCTACCATAACTTATCTTTCCGGTGTGTTGCCTTCTTGGCTAGACACAACTATGTGAATCCGACTGACGTTTAGGACAAAGAAAGTCTAGAGAAGATCATTTGCCGACTTTAACTCTAGTGTAGTATTTATAACTTCGATTGAAAAAAAAAACTAAGGGGCACTAAAAAGAACTGTTCAGTCGGCGGTATCTGAGCTCTACAACCTTCAAATTACTTGCCGGCTTCGGTATGAATACCGCGGAAAACACTTTAAAAAAATCAAGTAAGTTAATACCCTGCGAAGTGGAAGGTGGAGCCAGCTTCCACAGTACTTTGATTCGTGGAGCATCTGAGACGTTGTTCAAAATTTGTGGGTTCGAATGCCACCAACGTTAAGGGTAAAATACATATTTGTGCACTTCTGTCTATTTCAATTGATGTCATAATTAGTGCAACAGTTAAAAACAACGTCTCATTTGCTCTCTTCGGACTAGTAAAGAATGTTCTCATTGTACAGCGCAATCTGTTAACAAGCACATAAGCTCAATCTGCCATATCTTGGTGGGCACGAAAAGAAAACCAGTCGCATACCTCAGCCTTTCAGAGTCTAGCTGCTAGTTTTTCTTTTCTTAACATTGGACGCTCTATATGGCTAGGAGAAGCGAAAAACCATTTGAAATCGATGACACTATAGCAGTCCCCTTTGACTGTGCTATCAGCTACGCCGTCCTTAGCATCGTACGCAAGCACGCACGCCATTGGCTGTGTTTTAAGTGACGCGGTTCATCCAGCCACAGCCGTCCCCCGTAAGCACGCGCGCACCAGTTCGTTTTGAGTGCTTCACACAGGGGAAAGCCACGGACAGCTTTAGGAGAGCGCCGGCAGTAGAAACGTAAGAGAGCTCGCACTAACCGGGCCGATGGTGCAGTCCGGGCACTCAAACAGGCCCGTGAGGCCGAATGGTGGCCGCAACTGAGTGCCGGCCCCGTGATCCGGCAGCCTTTCAAGTCGCCCTAAATCGCGACCAGAAATGTAAGCGCCGGTGGCGAGCGCATCCTGCAAACCCCGCCGCCGAGTTAGTTCGCCATCCTAAACGTTTCCAGCATAGCCGCGCCGAACACGCCAACAGCGTCAAGGTAATGATGGCGGGGGCGTGTTTGCCGGAGCGAACACCAGCTTTCGATGGGAGCTTCTCTAGCGGCATTTTGGTTTCGACTTCGACGTCTGTGAGCACCAGTGGTTCAAGAACAACCACTATGATTAACACATTGCTAAGCACATTAACCCGCTCATTATACTCCTCAATGACCATGATCATGTGAGCCGCATTGTCCGGTATGTGAAATAAACACTGTGGTTAACCCAAGCTAAACGTGTTTTCAACCTCATCAAGAAGCACACTCATGTAATTTTTTCAGTGCAGCGTCGGTTTGAGACTACTGCTGAACTCCAGTGCCACACGTGTCAGCTTTCACTGGCTAATCGTTTGTACGAAGTGCTTGGGCGGTGTTTTTTTTTATGTTCGTTCCACGCTTCTCAGAGCACATCCCTGTGCTTCCCAGAGAAGCATAGAGTCCTGATTATTTCGGGAAAAAGGCAGCACTAACGTTAGCTGAATTTTTCTGTTACCTTAAAGAAGAAAAAAAAGTACCTGTGCGTACTTGTTTCGTCAACAAGATCGGCACTGTGAGTTGGTTCGGAAAAGACAGACGTGTTCAAAGGCATTGCTTCTCCCTGCAGTTTAGTACTGTCCTGCAATATAAGCTGGACTTGCTGAGGAATATTTCCTTATATGCAGTTTAAAACGGAGGGCGGTGGCGTCGCACATAGGCGAGAGAACATGATTGATCAACATCAGCCTGTCGGTGCTGTAGATTGATGAAAGCAAAGACTTTCCCACGTAATTGTGTGAAAACACTGCCAGAGACACTGCTGCGCGTGTTCGCAAAACATCAGTGCTGCCACACGAGAATCGATCGGCGTCAAGATCTCAACATGCATCTTTTACGAAGCCTGGCAAGACAAGGTGTGCCGGAGTGCGTATAAAGTTCGCCTGCCCGTAGTTTGTTGGCATTCCTAGAATATATGGCACGTACCCCCTTTAAAAATCGGCCAAGAATGCGACGTTGAGACTTCTAAATGGTATTTAAAAATAGTGGGCGATTTTAAAAAATAAAGAAAGGTAATGGCAATAATACGTAATGCATTATATTTAAACTACAAGTATTATGCTTTGCAGTTTGTAGTACGTACAGACTGCCATACAAACCTAATGAAAGCAATTTTGAAAAAAGAAAAAAACCTGGTTGGGTTTTACCTTGTTGAAATGACGCAGGTCTTTATAAATATCAGATTGAAATCGTGCTCGTTGAGTCGCTCTAATAAACTTACTCATGGCATCAAAGGCATTCCTACGGAAGTATCTCAAGCATGAGGCACCGAAACTTAAAAGATTTTTCCATGATATGGTTAAGCCTGTTTTCGAAATAGTGGTAATCAGAAGTCGAGTTATATTGCAAGATTATCTTTGACATGGCAAAAAAGTAATGTCAAATATTTTCTTTTCTCCACAGAATGGGCAGGGGTGGTCTTGTCAGACTTCTTTTCATACGTCTCGTGCCATCACGAAGTTACGAACTTTAGCTCTGTCTCAGCTGAAGTATCTGAAAATACTATGGGTTTCAGGTCACTGTGGGTGAAAATTTATAAAATGGCCGATATTTCAGCAGACAAGGAGCGCAGGCAACGCTTCTAAGTGCTCTATGTCATCCACCGCAGAAGGAGGCAGTGGAAGCGCGCGACAGAAAAACCTGCGACGCCGGTGGCCTTCAGCTGCCAAGGACGTAATTACCTGCATCTCTTTCTATTATAACTTAGTCGAAAGAAAAACTACGTCGTGGCTTTATTTCGCACGAACAATTTTGAGCTTGACAAAGTAGGGAATCGCTAAGTCAAAACGGCAAACAATAGCCTTGCCATTTGGGCTGAGAAAAGTGGTCTGAAATTATTAGCTTTCGCCATACCCAAACGTCAGTTCCGCACAGTAATCCAAAATTTGCGCCAGTTAACCTGAAACGGGAAGCGCAAGTCAGTTGCTCTCACCAACCACCACCTAGGTGGGCTAGGGACGATTGGGCCGCCGGGGTCTACGGGAGTGTCCGCTCCTCACCTCTAACTAAATGCGAAGCATTTCTTGACGAACTTAGGCAACTTTGAGCGTATATATCTATCTACCTATCTAAAGCCGCCTACGACCTTTAGCTCCCCTGGCCGTTTGCATAATGGTATCGATACTAAGCTTGGTATTGCATAATATGACTATATGACGAGCATATTGGACAAGTCAGAACATAAAATTTATAATGTGTATGTCATGAATGTTATAATTTACATTTCATGGTCTTACTGCTCTTGCAGTGGTTTCGTTCACATGACATGTTGCAAAACTGGTATTGTATGACATGATTTCATGGCAAACACAAGCCACAGACCCTAACATAATTATCATGACATGCGTGTCATGTACCAACATGACTATATGCCACGCCCATCATGCGCTCTCGGCCATTTCGCTAGCGTCACATATACCAAATGTGGTATTACGGTACGTGAATTGTTGACGAAGGTCTTTACAGGTGCAAATATGATAATTATTAGATTCGTGTCATGGAACAACATGACTACATGCCACGCATGATGCTCTGGCGGCCGTTTCGCTAGCTTCAATTATGCGAGATTTGGTATTACGGGACGTGAATGGATTCCGAAGGTACGAAACTGGTGCAAACATCATAAACATGACATGCTTGTCATGTAAGAACATGGCTACATGTTAGCTCATGATGCGCTCGCGGCCGTTTCGCTAGCTTCAAATATGCCAAATATGGTATTACGTGACGTGAACGGATGACATACGTAAATGACACATCCAAACATGACAATCATGACATGCGTGTCATGTAACATGACTACATGCCGCACTCATGATGCGCTCGCGGCTGTTTCGCTAGCTTTACATATGCCAAACTTGTTATTACGTGACGTCAATGGATGACGAAGGTATCTGACTGGTGCAAACATGATAATCATGAGATGCGTGTCGTGTGAAAACATTTCTACATGCCACAGTCAAGGCACGGGTGCGCGTGCTCGGGTGTTCGTTTCGTCACGTCACGCCGGCGTTCCCACGCCAGGCGCTGGTCCTGCTTTTATACTCACAGGTGCGTGCTACGTTGCTTTGACGCATGCGCGTTTCAGAGCGTCCGGCGTCCCTCCGTCTCGAGAAGAGGCAGACGCAGTGCGGTCATGGTAACGCATTGGCGCCAAATTCAGCATGTCGCATATCGCCCCGGTTGCCGTCGGGCCGCGCCGACGGGCGCCGGTCGCGCCGGTCGCGCTTCGCGTCAGACTATAGTGTGCTTGCGTTTTGCTATTGTAGCGTCGCTGTCAACGTTACTTTGGTGTATATTGGGCCCTTCGTGATGCACTCGAGGCCGTTTCGCAAGCTCCACATATACCAAATATGTTGTTACGTTACGTCAATGGATGATGAAGGTATATGACTGGTGCAAACGTGATAATCATCAGACGCTTGTCATGTAAAAACATGACAACATACCACGCTCATAGCGTGCTCGCGGTCGCTACGCTAGCTCCACATATACTAAATTCGGTATCACGTGACGTGAATAGTTGAACGTTATCGACACATCCAAACATGATAATCATGACACGGAAGTCGTGTACTGCATAAGTTACCTCTAGCCAGTAACGTTGAGGTGATTTAAAAGTGGCATATCAACCTTCCTCATTCGTGCTTCGCATATAATTGATTCCCACTGTACGTGGGCTCTGCCAATTTTAGGGGCGAAACTCCTTACAGCGGCACCCATTCGTCCCTCGTCGTAGTACTTAACATGTCTTACGCTTTGACCTGCAAGTTGGTGCCGGTGGGAGATTTCTCCCGAGCACTGCTGACCAACAACAACAACAAAAAAAATCGCAGCATGCTCGTTTACTAAAAGCCGAATTCTCCTGTCTCTCCTTCCCTATTAGCAGCCATTGGCATGTACATTGAGCACTATCTGACAAGAAAGGGCTGCTATGTTATACTCGCTGGGCAAAACCTCCTTGGTTTTAAAAAGGTTTAGCGAGCGTTGGGTCGCTGTGCCATGAATACAGTGAACTAGTATATACCATGAACTCGAGGTGGTTAAAGGTGGGAAGTGGACCCGAAGCGCAAGCCGTAAGAAAGTGTGCGTGTGCCACCTGTTGTTTAGTCCTTGGAATGTCCGCTGGATGGCGGTGCTTCTATATGGGGAATATATGATGAAAAGATGCGAGATGGTGGTACTTGGAGTGTTGAATAGATGGACGAACGGACAAATAGACAGATGCATGGATGGACGCATGAACGGACGCAGGGGCGGCTGCAGGGACGAACGCAGGGACGGACACACGAACAGACGCACGCACGGACGGGCGTATGGACGCACGGACAGTCACACAGACGGACGCATGGACGGATGGAAGCAAAAGCGAATGAACGGTCGGATGCTTTGCCCCATTTTACATCATTCACCCCGTGAATATGGTGCCATTATTTTTTTGTTTCTCTAAGGGGAGAGCAATAAACCATCCCAGACGTGTGTGTTTCGAGAAATTTATTCTTACGAACAGTGAACATCAGTTACAATTAAACAGGACATTGCAATTGAAGACACCATCCACAGACACACACAAAAAAAATGGCAGATCCCACGTACAGTGGGAATCAATGATATGCGAAGCACGAATGAGGAAGGTTGATAGGGCCCTTTAAATCAGCACAACGTTACGAGGCAGAGGCAAATTACGCCGTACGTGACACGCATGCCATGATTATTATGTTTGGACGTGTCATTTACTTTCGTTGTCTATTCACGTGACGTAATACTAAATTTAGTATATGTGGAGCTACTTCCTCGTCCATTGACGACACGTAACACCAAATTTGGTATATTACCTGTGAAGCTAGCGAAATGGCCGCGAGCGCATCACGAAGGGCCCAAATACTACAACGTAACGTTGACGTATATGTTAAACTAGAAAAACGGCTGCGAGCGTGCTACGAGCGTAACATGTAGTAATGTTTTAGATGACATGCATATCATGATTATCATGTTTGCACCTATCAATTACACTCGTCGTTTATTCAGGCCACGTAATACCCAAATTGGTATACGTGGAGCTAGCGAAACGGCCGTGAGCGCATAATGAGCGTGGTATGTTGTCGTGCTTTTACACGACACGCGTGTCATGATTTTCATGTTTGCATTAGTCACATACCTTCGTCGTCCATTCACGTCCCGCAATACCAAATTTACTATATGTGAAGCTAGCGAAACGACAGCGAGCGCATCACGAAGGGCGCAAAATACTCCGACATAACATTGACGCGCGCGCACGGTGGGCGTAGCGACGCTACGCCAGCAAAACGCGAGCACTCTATAGTTTGACGCCAGACGCAGCCAGCATCCGTAAGCGCGGCCATGGGAACACGGGGTACCCCACAGGGAGCAGTGTTATCACCACTCCTTTTCAACATTGCTATGATGCGCCTTCCAAGCGAATTGGCCAGGGTGGAAGGCACACAACACGCAGTATATGCCGACGATATTACAATCTGGACCACTGAAGGGAGCCTTGGTGAAATGCAGGAACGCCTTCAGCAGGCCGCATCCATAGTCGAGGCGTATGCCAACGATTGTGGACTCCAATGTGCTCCAAACAAATCAGAGCTTCTGCACGTTAGAGCGAAGCCAAGAGATAAGTCAGCCATACACATCTCCCTGTCTGGGGTTCCCATCAGAGAGGTGGAGGAGCTCCGGATTCTGGGCCTGTTCATTCACCACAGACTCAGACCGGACTCCACTATAGCGAAACTCAAGAGAATAGGCGAACAGGTAGGGCGCATGATCCACCGCGTTTCCAACAAGCGGGATGGTCTGCGGGGCAGGGACGCGCTTCGGCTCGCGCATGCCTTCGTGACTAGCCGGATCCTCTACGCCGTCCCATACCTTCGCACTAACAAGCAAGAAGACGAAAGAATAGATGCCATCATTCGTAAGGCTACTAAACGAGCTCTGGATTTCCCGGTGGCCACTTCCAACGCCAAACTGAAGGCGTTAGGTGTGCTCAACTCCTACCAGGAGTTGCGGGAGGCCCACTTTATGAATCAATATACGCGGCTCGTGCAGACGGCTCCCGGGCGCCGCCTGCTAAACCGCTTACATATACAACACACTTGCACTGCAGAGGAGGCGGAGCGTATTCCGGAACTGTGGCGGCATATGCTCTCGGTCGCTCCACTCCCCAGTAACATGGATAAGCACACGCACGAAAGCAGAAGACAGGCGCGGACTCGGACGCTTGAGAGGCAACACGGCTCCCGACCTGGTGTATTCTACGTAGATATAGCAGGGCCTTCGCCCACGGGATTTTACACGGCCTCTGTAGTTCACCGGGAAAAGCATGTCAATGGGCTCTCGTTCCGAGCACAAAATCAAGAGCGCGCTGAGGAAGTCGCGATAGCGCTTGCTGCTGCGGACCCCAACTCGAAAGTTATCATCACGGACTCCAGGAAAGCATGTACTCATTACTTGGTAGGAGAGATATCCCCCCTAGCCAGCCAAATTCTAAAACGGGCTCTCGCTGATCCAGCCCCGAAACGCATCGTATGGGCTCCTGGCCATCAGGGCCTACGAGGTAATGAGGCCGCTGACGCGGCCGCCCGAGCGCTTACCCACCGGGCTCCTCACCTTGGCTCTTATGACTCGGAGGCCAATACACCGCTGCTGCGGTTCAAAGAAATTCTCACCTATTATCGTGACACTCACCGTCTTTACCCGGCTCCTGCAAAGGGGCTGAGTAAGGCGGAAGAGCGAACTCTAAGGCGCCTGCAGACAGGTACTCTACTCTGTCCTGCAATCCTAAAGCATTTCGATGCGAACACAGATGGGCGGTGCCCACACTGTGGGGAGACGTGTGATATCTTCCACATGGTATGGGCATGTACGAAAAATCCCCACCTACCCCCTTCCCCTACCCCTTCCCGAGAGGCATGGGAGACTGCCCTCCTCAACTGCTCATCACTAGAGTCTCAACGGGCTCTGGTGAGACGGGCGCGAGTAGGGGCCTCGTCATGCGGTGTCCCGGACTAAGGACGCCGACCATGTAGCAGGGTCATGCTTTGGCCCCGTACCTCTCTCTTTTGTAATAAATGTTTTTCATCATCATCAGCGCGGCCAAGCGCCAAGTGGTGCGAAATGTGACATGCTGCATTTCACACCGATGACGTTACCCGGACAGGTCTGCGTCCGCCTCCCTTCGTGACGGAGGGACGCCAGGCGCCCTCAAACGCGCATGCGTCAAAGCAACGCAGCACGGCGTGTGCCTGCGAGTATATAACAGGCATATCGGCACCTTGCGTGATATCGCAGTTGTGACGCGACGAAACTAACGCCGGTACGCCCGCGCGCCGGGTCACGTCGAAGTTTGTTGGCGCCCTGATTGCGGCAGGTGGTCATGTTGTTACATGACACGCATTTCATGATTATCATGTGTTGCACCAGTCACATGCCTTCGTACTTCATTCACTTGACGTAATACCAAATTTGGCATGCGAAGTTAAAGAAACGGCCGCTAGCGCACCATGAGCGTGGCATGTAGCCATGCTGTTACATGGCACGCATCTGATGATTATAATGTTTCCACCAGTCACATACCTTCGTCCTCAATTCACGTCCCGTAATACCAATTTTGCTATAGGTGAAGCTGGCTGGCGTAACGGCCGCGAGTGCATCATGAGTGTGGCGTGTAGTCGTGTTGCTACATGACACGCATATCATGATTTTCATGTTAGGGTCTGTTGCTTGTGTTCGCCATGCAGTCTTGTCATACCATACCAGTTTTGCAACATGTCATGTCAACGAAACCACTGAAAGAGCAGCAAGACAATTAAATGTAAATTATTACCTTCATGACGTACATGTCATGATTTTCATGTTGTGATTAGTCACTTATGGTCGTCATACAGTCATGTTATGCCATGCCAAGTTTGGTATCGATGCCAATATAGAGACAGCCAGGAGGGCTAAAAGTGGTAGTCGGCTATGTAGATAGATAGATAGATAGATAGATAGATAGATAGATAGATAGATAGATAGATAGATAGATAGATAGATAGATAGATAGATAGATAGATAGATAGATAGATAGATAGATAGATAGATAGACTCAATGTCGCCGAAGTTCGCTAAGAAGTGCTTCGAATTTAAAATTGTTAGAAAAAGATATGTTTACATATGTACAAGGAATACAACATACACAGACACACGAAAATTTGTTACAAAAAGACACGTTTACATATGTTTTACGTCACGGTAATGTTAGAACACACAAGTAAAACGTAAAGATCTTTATGTTAGGTATTTACAAGATATTACAAGATGTGTCTGGAAAAGTGTTTAACAGTTTTAAGTTCTTCGTACTCAACTATGGGAGAGCAGTATGCCGTCCCAATTTATGTTGGTCACAATGTGTTTAGAAGAAATGTTTAACGATTTCGTGTACTTCGTACTCAGCTATGGGAGAGCACTGAGCCGCCCCACTAAAAGCCCATGTTCTGGACCTAGCGCGATAACAAGAAAACATTAACGCTTACCATCAAAATAACAATTAGAAAGGTTCGGAAAACCTATATACAAAGTTTTTCGAGGCCCAATGAGTGTGTGTTGGACTCATACAGCACGACATGCATGATGGTGTCACTGAAATTTTACAAAGACTTGAGCATCAGAACCGCTAATGTGGAAGTCCTTGTCGTCGGTACTGAGGAAATTATAATAATTTAGAGCAGAACAGCCCGCTTTTATATTCCGAACAGTCTACAATCTGTATTTGCAAAACACGAATAGTTTATTTGTGCTTGATCTTAGTCTCCGCCCGGCTCAGTGGGCTTTAAAAGGCGCAGCACATGTATGAGTGGGACTAGGTGTTTCAAGATAAATAAAAATAAAAAGATACGATGAACGCTCACCGGTAAACTTTCTTCTTTCAGATTTATGACCAGAGCAATAAGACCATTTTCAGTTTTATACATAATAATATTTGATATGATTATCATAGACGCCGTAGTGCAGGGCTCCGGAAATTTTAACTACCCTGGTTTCTTTAACGTGCACCTAAATCTAAGTGCGCGGAACTTAAAGGTTTTAGATTTCACCAATAATCGGCCGTCACGACTAGAATTTGATCTCGCAACCTTCAGGTCAGCAGTAGAGAACCAAAGCTTCTAGAACACCAATGGGGTCATGACACTGTACCGTTCTTTATAGAAAAAAAAACAGGTTCTCTTTTATCGTTGATAAATTGATTGGTTTGGCTGAGTTAAAGTTCACATAATGTCAACAGTATGTCGTAGACCACTCCAATCACACACTTTATAAAAGGCTTGTCGCACGTGGAGCGAGAAACGTAACATACATAGGGCTGCCGGGAGCTCGAGACATATTCTTAATAAACGATCCGCCGGCAGTACTGGGACGCGCCAGGCGACTTTAATTGATTGATTTGTGTGGTTTAACGTCCCAAAACCACGATATGATTATGAGAGATGCCGTAGTGGAGGGCTCCGAAACTTTTGACCACCTGGGGTTCTTTAACGTGCACCCAAGTTTGAACACACGGGCCTACAACATTTCCGCTTCCATCGGAAATGCGCCAGGCAACTTTAACGTGTAACATTTATTTATTCTTATCGGTAGTGAAAACGCCCATATTAGTGTAAAGTATTCACCCTCGCAATTCTACCCAGTCGAGAATTATTTTTCCTTAGCTAAGAAATACCACGAAGACTGCTCCTCTGTTGCACGAATTCTTTTCGGGGAAGTGCAGCACATTCGCCTCGGGCGCTCGTTTCACCTGACGGTGGCGGCCGCTACTTCATCGCGCGGCATTCACATATTCTATAATAGATGTCGCTAGTAGCCCATACTGTCTGCGAGCGCGCAAGGGTGCTTTTCAGATTGTCTGAAGTCTGGTAGCTTTCACAGTCGCTTGAAGGCTACTGAAAGGACCACCTAATGACAAGCAGACGTATTCTTTTCACAGAGCGCCCGCGTTTGCAGGAACGCACTCGCTTTCAAGCTTTTCAGTTGCTGTTGCCAGCTGGACCGTGCTTTAAAAGTACCAGATTTATATCTTGATGGAAAGCGAAGCTATTAATAAAAGAAACTATCCAATCAAATATGTTCTGTGTTGTGCAGGCAGCGGTGCAGAAGACTGTGATTTCATGGTATCCTGAGTAAATCTCACTGGTGTTTCGCTTGGAGCCGTGTTGCACCGATCGTCCAATTACCATCGCACATAGACACTCGAGCAGCCACTGACTGATCCAGGCGCTTAATAAAATTAAAGAGGAGAGTATTTCTGCCTCGGAGATTAAGATTGATGAGCACAATCATCACGCGCATGCTAAGAATGAAGAATGAATCGGCCAATCAATAAGCAATGACTCATTTAACGAGCCCAGGAACCAACCAAATGCTTTTATAGTGCGAACTCACGCGTGAACGATAATAGTGTTCTTAATGAGCAAACAATTAACACTGTGTGCGAAAAAATGAGAATAAAAAGAAAAAAATGCACACAACGAAATGTCAGAAGGATGTTACCACAATACAACAAATATTATACATTGTAATGGCCTGTCGGTGAAGCACGTCGTCGTTTATACATGTGCTATCGAGGATTCAAACAATATCGCAAGCAGTCGCGTAAGGTTCAGAACGAAGTTGAATGTCCGCGTTGCGCACCTATTCGCAGCGGAATGCTGTAAGATAATCTATATTTTTCTCAGTCATACGGGCGCTGTTAATGCAAAGCGGCATTTATACTTGCAAAGGAGCGGTAACATAGATATGTACAAAGGAACACCTATCTAAAAATATGACACTGACTATAAGGAAAACACACATACAACAAAGCATAGTGTAAGCAGAAAATATAAAAAAGAGCACAATGACTTGCATTTTGTGAAGGGGGAGAGGGCAAATAGCAGTGCCTGTGAGACAAAAATACAGTGTGATTAAAACACTAGACATTATGAAATTTCGACATTTCGCCGATGGTGGAGTGTTGGATTGATTTGATTGATTGATATGTGGGGTTTAACGTCCCAAAACCACCATATGATTATGAGAGACGCCGTAGTGGAGGACTCCGGAAATTTCGACCACCTGGGGTTCTTTAACGTGCACCCAAAGCTGAGCACACGGGCCTACAACATTTCCGCCTCCATCGGAAATGCAGCCGCCACAACCGGGAATTGACTCGTGACCTGCGGGTGAGCAGCCGAGTACCTTAGCCACTGACCACCGCGGCGGGGAGGTGGAGTGTTGGAGGAGGCTATAGCCGATACATTAAAGGTCTGCGTTTTCCGGTTATTTCACGCTGAATGAAGACGAGCCATTGAAATTAATTGTATAGAAGTAGCAGATTGGCACAATTTCGGGGGCAGCTAAGCAACGGTAATGACTTAAAGGCCGAAAACCACGTAGTTCCTTGAAGCAGTTCAGACAATCTGAAGGAGAAAGCCATACAGTATATATGGCTGTTATATTATAATAACCATAATCATCATTATCGAGTAAGCAAAGCTACGTGAGAAGCTGCACAATTTCTTTATGCTTTGGTTGATGATTATTACAGCGCCTACAACAAATTGCAGCTCAACCCTTTGTCGTGGGTTGGCTGCTTTCAACTATGTACTCCTGTAGCAATTTGCGTGGCATGGCACCTAGCGCAATTCAACGTATCTGCCACGCACTACGACATGTATTACCGTGACTCAATTGGCCGACGCGACGACTGTGTGGGGTATTTTTCCGAAAGCAACTTCAAGCGCTGGTAATGATCTGTATTTATTTATTTATTTATTTATTTATTTATTTATTTATTTATTTATTTATTTATTTATTACCCTCAGGGCTTACAAGAAGCGTTACGGATGGGAGGGGCTACATCAAGAGTGAATTATAAGGCACGTAAAAAAAAGGAGAACCTACAGAAATAAACCAGCAACAAAAGGCATAAGCCAAGCAAGACATGCATGTTACGGTACAATAACAAGTATAAGGTAAATGTGATCAAAAACTGAAAAACACACTGCTAACAACAACACCAAGTATAAGGTGAAAACAACTGAAAACCCCACTGCTAAGAAGCAATACGAATAAACAATACGAATATGAAGTGAACATAGGCAAGAACTCAAAAGTAGATCGCAGCGAAAAAATTCAGAGTTGACTTTAGCACACGCACCTTCATATCACCAGCTCTGTAGTAGAATACTTCACCGCCACGCAAAATACGTGGTTTGGTTTGTGCCTCAAACTCTGATATTTATCCGATTTGTATTTTCAGAGGTCTTTGAGCACCACACACCGCGCCTTTGAAGCACCCTTCCGTCGTAGTGCGCTTGGTACGCGGATAAGCTGGCGCGTACGGATTCCACCGACGGATAGGGGCATTTTTTTTCCTGCACTTAAATTATTGCAATTACGCCGTAGTCACTATACTTAGTTAAATTCAGGAATTATTTTTTCACCTGGCTGTGTCCGACAAAGCAACGAGCGCCTTCAAAAGCTTCTATAACGAAGGCCTTGTCCGGGACTTGTCCCGGCGAGCGAGGGTTTATTGGCCAGCCACCACATGGTGCCAAGACCACAAGGCGAGCAAACAACTGTTTTCACCTCTTTGGCTGCGAGTGGCACTGACTAAAACACTCCCAATGATTATATATGCGTAAATGCCGAGCTAAATGGGCGGAGAAGCGTCTTCTGTAGAAGTAGCTGATTTGTTTTAGATTATTGGGCGCGTTATCTGAAAGATTTAGGTTCGTATCACACCAATAAATTGAAATTGTGTTCATTTTTTTCATTATTGATTGTCTTTAAGTCATAACTGCTACATGACAGTTAAATGCAATTGATACAGCTCATCGTTTCATTGACCTAATTCTGTCTTGCATTGAGTTTATTTTGTCAGAGAAAGCAATGAGCTCCTTGAAAAGGTCTTCTTCCGTCGTTCTGCATAATATAGAATATTCCAAGAAACTTCTCATATAATCCTTAAACAATAAGAGAAATAAATAGTTGCTTGCTTCCTTCATTGCTACTTCTTTCTGCAGCGGCAGACACCGTAAGATAGGGAGAGACATGAACTACGGTATTAACTAAAATAATCAATTATATGAGCATTGGACAGTGTAGCTGCTCTAAGTCGATTCTTTCGTGTACGATGTTGGCGTATATCGCAGATCACGGGGTTCAATTTACGTGTATAGGCCACAGAAATGAAGTATATCTCGCTGATCTGTGGTACAACAAAAATGAGAAGGAAACTATTGCAGCGTGGCGGAAATTGTTGAAACTCATAACAGAAAACAAGAGGAACAATATGGCTGTGGCTAGCGAAGACGCGTGCATTAGTAATCAGCGGAATAATAACAACCAAAAAAAGAACTTTGTTTTCCTTCGCATATAGAACGCAGTAGTTTCGTCTCGTTTCTGCAACATTTTCACTTTCCAATGACCAAGCTTCCTTGCTTTCCTGATGAAGAGGCCGCCCGTTTTTGCGTCAGTTCCCACGTCAGCGAGAACTGGCACTGGGACGGGCCAACGCACGGCAATTATAGTATTAGAGGGCAGGTGGTGAATGTGACAGTTGGCGTTAAGATAGCTGTACATTGACTTTCTAAAGACATTCCTGATAACTTCGCCATTTACGGGCATCTTCAGGGATGGCTTCTTTGTAAACATGTTTATTAGAGTGGTAGGGCTAAGGTGCAATAAAACCATACTACCTCCCCAGAGCTTAAAAAAGGAAGCGTTTAATAAAGAGCGGCGATACATAACATCTGTTCTATCGTATGTGTTGTATCACAGATGTTGTATCATATATGCTGTATCACAACTCGCAGAACGTGGAAATGCTTCAGCTTGACGAAGGGAGTGCCACCACCTTCCCTGTTTTGTCAGTGTCCACGAAGTAGAGCTGGGTGCATTTTTAATTAATGAAGACAGTTGGTCTGATCGTATTGAAGAAATGAAGTCAGGTGACTTCTGAGCACAATATTCTAGATTGCGTAATTTCCGCTCGTTATCATTAATGTTGGTAAATGCAGGGTTGATAGCTAAACGATAGCCCTTCGCGCTGCTCTTTCTAATAGGCCTTTATTTGTCACCCATTTAAAATAACACATACTATGCCAATCACGAAGTCAGTAATCATTCACTCTACCAAAGCGGACGAATCGCTACTTGAGGACAATCCCGCTTAAGGACACCAAGTGACTGCGCTATAGAAAGAACCACAGCTCTCGAAGGCGAAAAGAACTTATGTCGGCTTTGAGAATGCATTGAACGATTTTTTAGGCCTTTTGTGCTGGTATTATGTTATCACTGCTCGGTGGGCTTTAGCTGGGACGGCTTTCTGCTTTCCCATAATAGAGTACCGAGTGCTTTAAATTGTTAAACTCTTTTTTAAAAACGCGATGAATCACCAAGGAGTAAAGAGATTGTATGCACAAATCAGAAGGTTGAAAGGAGTTTTATTCGGGTCATGCTTGTAGCAGACACACTAACTCAGAAGCTTTATTATAGGCGTTACCACGTATGAGTTTGATCTAGATCAGCTCGGCCTAAGTGTGCCGTCAACCTGAAGTACGCGTCTGGTACTCCGTGCTGAACCCTTGCTAGACGCTGTCATCGGCTTTGCTATCGTCCACTACTCACTGCCTGCGTGTCATGCATACTAGTAATTGCGGGAATGGCAACAAACAGGGCATCAAGGCTTGCACAAAAGAGGATGCAAAGTATGCAGGCCGTGCGTCGTGACTTAGCTGAATATTGGCTGAACGCCCACAGGCGTGGCTCCCCCATATTGAGGAATGCTGGCTGGGATATGAGAGGAAGTAGTATCTCGCATAGTCGTACACGTAACGTGGGGCTCTGCTTTGTTCCGGTATGAACTGTGGTACGTTTGACCTGGTCAGCGAGTTATCAACATTTTAAATGTTCGCCACTACGGGAAAAATTGATAAATCTTTCAGCTGTTTCTCTTCCGTCACCTTTATGGAAACTTATCTAAAACGTCAAGAAGCAGGGCCTCCTGGACCACCATGGGGAGTATCAAAGAGTGCTTGCCTTGGCCCCGCACAGCATGTGTTCTTGAGCTTACTTGATTTTAGAAGTCCACCCCTTCAGCGTCCCTAATAAGGATATATAATCCTATGGATGCGGAACGTAAAACCACTGATATTATTTTTATTTGATTGGACTGACTCACTGGCTTTGCATTGGCTGCGGGGCTAGCTGAGTGCACACATGATATTTGCTGTGTGCGTTTGTATGGGAAGGAGCACCAGCGAAGCCCTGCAGCAGGCCGACTGAGGGGCCGAGCTACGGGAGGGCGCGTAGGGTGACGACACGTACGCCGACCTTCGGCGAGACAGACGGGGGACTGCTCTCCCGCGTTTATTGGAGACGCTCTTGTGGAGGGAGAAGAAGGAAGATTGGCTGACGTAACACAGGTCGCAAGACTTACGCGGCCATGCCGGGTAGGCTAAGAAAACGTTCATGGTGAAGGCCTAGCTCCACCCAGGGTCAAGTAAGGCAAACCTAAATGGACGGATCTACTTACACCACATCCGGGGTCACGGGACACAACAATGTGCACTTCACACTGCGAGGTTGGGGAAAGCGACCAGGTGCACCCGGGGGTCTGCGGAGATGTATGACGTCTAATGCCGCAAGTAGTACCTCGGAAACTATGCGGCCACGCTGCCTTGTACATCAGAGAAGCCTTCTAGGTTTAGGAATTGTGGGCACCTACCTGGAAGACCACGACGTTTTAGGTGTTGCCTCCTCCTCCGCATCTTTGCTCGGTGTACCATCTCCTAAGGTTTCCCTACGTTTGGTAGCACCATACCTTCACGCTCATTACCATCGGTGGGAATGTGTGGTCCAATTTGTGCAGTGACCTTGACATATCATACAGGGCACGCGGTCGACATATAATCGATGAGGGGTGTTTTGTAGCTCCCAAGTGGTGTATTCCTCGATCTTGCAGCCACTCCTGACTTCAGAAGAAACCCATCTACCAAGCCTTACTGCGAGCTCAGAGGAGTAAGTTTTGTGGTCTGAGAGTACCCACAAAAGGTGCAACTTACGCTTGACGTTAGGGTGGCTTTTCAGAGGCTTAGCAGTACACGAATGACGTTCAGTAATGCGCTAGCAGCGTTTCGCACCTTGTCACCTGCTCAATATCAACACAAATTCAGCCCAGTCATTGTTCATCCTAATCTTAGTGCTGCTGATGATGATTTGATATGTGGGGTTTAACGTCCCAAAACCACTGTATGACTATGAGAGACAGCGTAGTGGAGGGCTCCAGAAATTTCGACATTCTGGGGTTCTTTATTGTGCGCCCAAATCTGAGCACACGGGCCTACCGCATTTTTACCTTCATCGAAAATGCAGTCGCCGCTGCCGGGATTCAATCCCGCGACCTGCGGGTCAGCAGCCGAGTATACTTAGCCACTAGACCACCGCAGTGGGGCTAATGTTATTGCTGGGACCTGTGTTACGTATTAGGTCGATATCGCTTGAGATAAATCTTTTTTGTTATTGAATGCGTAACTACAATAATACATACAAAGACGTGATGCACTGACTCAAAAAGTGCCAAATGCGGTAACCGAAGCGGGGCTTAACTTCACGGGAGCGTAAAGCCCGCCTAAGTATATCCACCTTCCAAAACAGTTTGCATTCAAATGGGTAAACACCTGATTTTATTGTGAGCTCAAAAAAGGCTGTTTCTATACTCGCGGACAACTTTTCTTGGCAATGAAGGGAAAGCTACGGGGGCGGAGCTATATACCGCACATGTACTGCTACGCGAAGTAGTCCAGTTCAGCTGGCTCTTCGAATGACGCCCGTGTTCGAATAATAACATTGCATTCAATTTACTACGCCTGCTTAGACAGTTATGCTTCAGTAAAATTTGTCGCCATGGCTTCTTGAGCAAGTCATCAAAATAGCTAGATGGGACGAGCGCTCCCCCAAGGACGAGCACGCCATTTTGACATTGATGTGTATGTAAAACGAATGACGTTTTCACGAGTGGAAAAACGCGAGATGACACCGCATGATAAAAAAAATTATTAACATAGTATGGGTGTGTGCTGCATCTCTCATAAAAAAACATCGCGTAAAAAACGAAATGATGTTGTTTTTATGATTTTGACGTGAAAATCAGGGGCGCAATTCTGGGAATATATATTTCAGTGGTGGCACATTCCCAGTTTAGCTACGTAGCCCTCTCTTCATTGTCAAAAAACGTTGTCCGCGAGTATAGTGGAAAAAAAGAGCCAGCTCCTGCGCCCACTCTTCGATCCTACAAGGAATGGTACAAGTAAAACGTTATAGGTATAGGCATTGAGGTCTTCCGCAACAACATTTCATTCTTAAAATAAAAGTTGCGTGCGTGTCCTCACACGAACCATCCCGACGAGTTCGAACTGCCCTCTTTGTAATGAAGTTCATCGTATTATTTTTGCTATAGCAAATAATACTTTTGAAATGGATTAACTTCTTTGTGTATGTGGCTACAAGTGCCACTGCTGCTCTCAAGATGCAATGTCAAATTTTATAGACAAAGGTGACCTGCCTGATTCGTCAAGCTCAGTAGGAGTCAGTTTTTCGTAACACAGATTCTTGACTGAACCATTGGATGTATTTAACGATGATGTCTCACAGAATACCATACTTGAGCTTTCCTACCGAGAGAGGCATTCGCCTAGAATGTCTGTAGGTCATAGAAGTGGTTGTGACATTCCCTAAGTTTACTTGTTTGTCTGAATTATGAAAAACACACAGCACAGTCTAAAACAGCAACCTCACGCTGGGGAACAACAACCTCACGCTGGAGTTTCTTCAAGCATCTGGTCTGTCGATAAAAAGCAAATGAAGAAATTGTACCCTGCTCTGCCGACATTGTTCTACAGTTCTTTCTCCGCCTCTCTCCATTCTGCCCATCACCACTCTTTTTACACTTACCATGTTTTCTTCGTATTTCTTTAGGCAGATGAAAAACGAACCAAGATGAAAAACAAGCAGGCAATCACATAAACAGCATAATTGAGACGTGATGTATATTCTTTGCTGGCCTTTTTCTGGTGAGCAAAGAACATCATGAAGCACAAAAACTTAATACGGCAACCAAATGGTGATGAAATGCTCCTAAAGACGTCTTGGGGTTGGTGTGCAGGAGTGTTGCTTTCTGATTTTTTTCTCAGCTGCTGCTTGGTTCTTTCAATGAATGTCGGCGCTTGTGTTTTCTCCCCCCCTCTCCTATCCTATTTTCTCTGGACCGGGCGCATAGCCTTGCAGGTGAGCCAAAGGCACTCCCCAGATTGTCTAATGATGCTGGAGAGTAGATTTACTTCCTTTGATTTTGTCTGATCATAGGTTCTTTTTACTTTCCTCTCTTGCCTTTTTGATCTGAGTGTGAGTGCTCCTCAGAAGCATACACGAACCATCGAATTCAGCTTTTTGCACAATGCGTGTTTCTTCCATGCAGCCTGTGATTGTCATCTCAGAAGTCGAATAACTTCCAACTGTGCCATACATGGCTCATGGTGTTCCCAATTTCTTATATGTGTGCTAAATACGACTCAATTTGAACAATTGGGGAAGAATACTCGCATGATAAATAATTTATACTGTAATTATTAATAATAATAATGTTAATATAGGGTGTTATCAATAAATATTCAAACTTTTTTATACCGCCGATTTCACCTCTGCTTTTGCATCCTTCCATTTTTCTTTCCTTTTTTACGCATTCACACTACTCTCTACTGAAAGTTCCGAGGATCGTGTCTTCCTTGTCTCTTTTTCTACGTCAAAGTGCGCTAATTTACCTTACGGTATCACGATCAGTCATCAAGTAGCCCAGCTCTGCACCCTATTCACTTTTCGCCACGCTTAAAATTGACCAAAGTGAACATAAAAATTTTCATACCAGTACATCGCCGATTTCAAATTAGAAAAGAAGGTTCTGAATAGGCATTCAATTCACTCTAAAGAACCAAAAATTGTGAACAAGTCAGTGGCAAACGCAAATGCACATAAAATTGACAAAGCTGGCGGAAAAGCTAAAAATGTTCCTTTGCACAAGCCTTCTCTTGGTGAGCTCTCTAATTCGCCACACCCATTCTGATCAGTGTATTTTAATACACTGAGCAGTAACCGATTCAATGCATTATGTGGCGTTGACAAGCCACAGTGTCCATGCAATAGCCTTTTAGATTACCAATAGCAGTTTTAAAGCATTATTAGCAAGCTCGCGGCTCGTGTGTATAACGTTCCAGCTTGAATTCATTGCTTGTTTTATGTAAAGTCAGGGGCTCCGGAACGTCGCCCCTCATTTTAGGCATGCTTCCCGACCCCCTGTGTAAAGTTTCGCTATTAACCAGGTTTGAACGCTTTAGCTACCTATTCCGGCTAGTACTATATCAACTCCTCTCACCATCCCAGGTGTCTTCACTCTAGATGAAACATTTCAAAAACGAAGCAGTCTAACTCATGCACCCCTACAGAAAACGCAAATATCACGACAATTATTTTTTACGAGTTTCCATAATTAGTCACCTCAAAATTACAGCTTAGGAGCTAAGCTATATAGTTACCAGCTATGAACGCTTTAGTTACCTTTTCGGCTATTACTACATCAACTCCTCCCAAGATCCCGGGTATCTTCACTCTATATGAAACATTTCAGCAACGAAGCAATCTCATTATTAGATCCATACGGAAAACGCAAATATGAGGATATCTATTTTTCGTGAGTTTCCATATTTAGTCACCTCAAAAATACAGCTTAGGAGCTAATTTCCCAATTCGAGAGCAACTGCAAAATGTAGAATATTTTAAACTAAAAGGCTATTGAGCTCATTGTGTGCGGAATGTTTTTTCTGGCTCGTTTACTACAATGTTCGTCTAATACTTCGGTATGTAGCTAACCTAGATGCAAATTGCTAACTGCTGAAAATTGACCAGTATAGTTTTCCTAGAAGTCACGGTGCAAACAACGACGTTTACTACGATCTTATAGCACATTCTCCGCGCCAATGTAAAATAGAAAATGACAGCTTTTGTTCTTTATTGCATGCTTTTTATGTATAATGTTGGGTAAAGTGGACGTATAAGTTATCAACAATTTATCAGATAAATCTAAACATTCTCGTGTAAATGTTCTCAAGGGTTTCTATTCATGCGCACCCCAACAAATTTCAAACCAACAACAAAAAAAAAAGCCAGAAGGTGGTGATCATTTGGTTGGATTAGCGATCAGTCTATTACTATCTCTGTATTGCTTCATCTCAACAACCAGAAAAAAAACACAAATACACAGACATATCTACTAATTACCGGGTAAATACCACAATCGCAAAGTTTTAACTTTGTTTACTACAGAGTCTGAATCACAGTGAAAAAATGCTGTTCTTTCTGTATACAAAAGATCAGTCCTTGGGTATGAGGTTTCCAGATACAGTTCATTACAACGTAAACATTTTCAGTAAAGTACACGAATTTGTAGGCTGTTGGGCCGACTTTGCTGGCCTTCCCATTTGGCTTGATCAGACATCAAACTGCGCGTCTGTGGCAAAGTGCATACAAAGGTGGATTTGGTGAACCAAGTTTACGCAAAGCTCCTTTTTTTTCAAGCCCCACAGGTATACGGGTCAATGCATCTATTTCATTCTACTAGATCATTTCGCGGAACACATCGCACCTGCTGTCAGCGCATACTCGCAAATACGAGTCAAACAGAAAGCCCTTCAAATACGCTGCCACTGCCAGCCTCACCACAGCCGTATACAATCGAGTGGTTTTGAACCATAAGACAGTCGTAAGGTCATGGCATTCGTTCTAAGTTATAAGGCGCACCAATCACACACTTCAAGAAACCTTTGCGGATCCCCGATAATAGACGCTGACAGGCACAGTGGGGAACAGACACTGGCCGCAAATCATCGGCCCGTATATTCTTTACTCGACAGCTGTCACTTTAAATATTCGAAAAATACGACGTGTGCTGATTCCCGGACTCTGAAAGCACCAACAGGCACCTGCGGTATACACATGTTGTTTACAGCTTCTTTCTTTGTATGTTTGAACATGTGTGTGCGTGCGTGCGTGTGTGTTGACAAACTAACAAGGCCCAGTGAGTGCCCTTGTTCCATCCATATTTCAGTGCAGCTGGACATCTGCCGCCATGAACCACAAGTCCTCGGCTACTCGGAAGAACATGTTGATTTCATAGAAGCACGTTCAGAGAGAGTGATGAAGGTTGAGGGCCTCGCAAAAAATAAGAAGCTTAAGGAACCAGCGTCAGCTGCCCTGAAACCACATATGTAGATGTTAGTTGTGGCATCGCTTCTAGGAAAACACCGAAAAGTATAGACCCCTCCGTGACACATAGTAAACACGGAGAGAAGGGTGTAGCGGCTCGACGCTGCGTCCGAACAAGTCATTTCGACTTGATTTCTTGCACGCGTGGAAGGCACGCAGTCACACCACAGAATACGTGGATTCAGTTTCTATTTGAACAATGTCGACCCATGGTTTGTTCCAAGCACGATTTAGAAAACACAGGACCATTACCGTGCACGTATGGAAAGTGAAGGTGTTCAAGCCCGGTATGTCTCCGAAACACAAGAGTCTGCAATGCTACAGGTGGCTCAGCACCAGCCAATGCTGCCAGAAAAAAAACTTGATATAGGACCGAACTTTGTGGAAATTCCACCGAAGGGCCCCGCCGCGGTTGTCTAGTGGCTAAGGTACTCAGGTGCTGGCCCGCAGGTCGCGGGGTTCAATTTCGGCTTCAGCGGCTGCATTATCGATGGAGGCGAAGGTGCTATAGGCCCGTGTGCTCAGATTTGGGTGCCCGTTAAAGAACCCCAGGTGGTCCGAATTTTCGGAACCTTCAACCACGGCGTCTCTCATCATATGGCGCTTTTGGGACGTTAAACGCCACATATAAATCAATCAATCAATCATCACTCTGTTCTGCTGAATACACATTTAAACTAGTTTTGCTCGTTGTAGTCTACTGCAACGCGAAATAAAATATCCAACAAACTTTGCGCTATTCGCACATAACATTTCATCAGTAATATAGAAAATTGGGTTTTAACATCTGAACGAATTTCCGGAGCCCTCCACTACGACATCTCTCATAATCATATGGTGGTTTTTGGACGTTAAACACTACATATCAATCAATCAATCAATCAATCAATCAATCAATCAATCAATCAATAATTCAATCAATCAATCAATCTTTGCTACTACCATACGCCCCTAACAACAGCCTTCAGGTGTTCCCTCTACTGCGCACCCTTTTCGCGCAAGCGCGGCGATGACATCATCGGGGGCCAAATGAAATCTGCCCAAACGCCAGCTGAAGAGACGGCAGTATTTCAATAAATCGGTAGCCAAACTGACTTTCTCATGAATGACGGCACCGACGAAAGGGTCGTTTAAAGAGCCACACGCATTTACATATGTGTTTCTCCTCGTATACACAGTTCGGCATGTTGCCGCGCATTTCATAGGAATAGGAGACGGGCATGGCATTCGCGTGCAGTGCGACAGCGCCTCTGTGACTTGTCTGCTCTCTACTACTGGATTGAAGGCATGAGTCGAGAACGACAAAATACATTTAAACATGCCATGAAAAAGCGCCAGCGACACTGAAGAAGTACTGCGCGACATCATTGCGTCTATCTTTGTTTTACAGTAATTTTTGTTTCAAGATAGTCCGGCTGTGCACATGGAACAACTACGCAGTTTGTGTACCAGTCTTTGCAGCGTCAAACTTTGTTTTCACCTATGGGTGAGCTGCTTTTATTGTGCCGTAAATAGAAAACAATCAAATACCATAGGTACGGACTTGTGTGGCTGCTTTGTGTTCGATTACACATACAGTTTTAGGTATCGTGACACTATTCCTTTGTCTTCTTATTATGAAACATTGTAACCGCAGTCAATTCGAGTGTTCGATTTAAAATGGTGTGAACAAGTGTGCGCTTGAGTATAAAAATTACCTTTCAGAAAAAGACCAATAACTATAGGGTATTATGCTCCCCAAACTGTAGCGTCAAATTTGCGTAACACGTGCTCTGCATCCAGACCGGGTATCTTCATGTAACATTGCAAGTACTCGTGCACCCACGTAATGTAAAGTTTGCACCAATAAGAATACACGGAAAACTATTGAGTACAGACAGAATTGACATCCTGGCAATAATTATGCGCTTGAAGCGTCTTTGTTTTGTTTTTTTATCACCTACGGGTGAAATACCACTTTCGGTGAAAGTTGCAGACTGACGAAATGTCAGAGCTCGGAAAAACAGCGTTCATTACAGACTACGAATATAATATTATCCGTGGGGTCCTGTCTCCCAAAAGTACGATATGATCATGAGATAGGCCATAGCGGGCTCCAAAAATTTCTACCGTCTGTGCTTGTTTAACGTGCGCCCAAAGCAAAACAGAGCCGGGATTCGAACCCGCGCTCTTCGGGTCAGCAATCAGGCATCATAAGAGCCGACCACCACGGAAAGTAAAAAATTCAGAGCTGTAAAAATAACATAAATATCTATTCAACCACAAGTCGGTAAAACCTGGAGCTCTTTCAGTACGCTTCAGACAATTTATCTTGTCACATAGCACTTTAAAAACCCTCGTTTCCTTCCCATCCAGGTTTTCCTTCTTAACATACCACCGAACACGCACTACCGAATGAAATCAATAATCATTATCACAGCAAGTGAAGTTATTTTGCCTGTGTGGTTGCTCACTCTTTGCGACTGCTTCATCTTTCTCTTAGAGTTTGAACTAAACAGCCTCTCCATCGTCAAAAGTCCACGATCACTTAGAATGACGAAGGTCTCTATTCCTATGGTTTTAGATTTTGTGTGTGTATTTTCCCCATCTTGCATGTAAGAACTTCATATTTCCGCCGCAAAAAAACTGAAAAAAAGAATACTACTCTCAAAGCACATAATAGCATGTGCCAAGGGCAACTCGACGGTGTTTATCCCTCTAACAGTGATCACGACTCCTCGCCTGTTTTCCGTGCACCATTAAAGAAAGAAGACGAATCAATTCAACTGTGATAGCGAAAAAGAGAGAGCTATGGTGGTGACCGAAAGAAAAAAAAAAACACCACCCAGGCATCGAAAAAGAAAAGTGAAGGGGCACCAACTGCTGAAGCTACAATTTTTTAGGTGACGCTAAAGTAAGGCCATGAAAAAAAACAGTGTTGGTGGAGAAAAACTAAAAAGGACTGTTGATGAAAGGGAAAGGAAATTGCGGGGAGCTAGACAATGCAGGTCACGTACTGTGTCCCCGCTTTCTCCGGAAGCCTGTACTCTCCTCCGCTCCCTCTTCTCCTTCTCTGCCGGGGTGACATGGGGTGTATATTGGAAAGCAAGCAGGTATTTGAGCAGGCAAACGCGGGAGCAATTTCGGGAGAGGAAAGACTGGCTCAGGCGCGTTTTAACCCGAGGTTGACGTGCATGGAACGGATTTTTATGACTGCGCCGTGACGCCACCGCACCGCTACTGGTGTTCACCGATCCCCGGTGGGTTTTGCTTTGAGAGAGACTCAATGGCCACAGCACCAGTATTGGTGCACCCAATCGAGTGAAGAGAGAATCCCTCCGTAAAGACACTCGTTGATGTTGCTCTTGTTGCAAATGTTGTCAATGCCTTTTTGTTGCTGTTGAGGTTGTTGCTTAGCAAGACTGCTGTATTGTTTGCTGTAAGCGCTTCCTGTACACTATTGTGTTATTCTAGGAGCAGCACTGCATAAGGAAGACATCGCTATTATTGGCACCACTGCATCTTTGCTGCCTACTTGAGACCTTCAGTGTCCTATGAGACGAAATGCCCTCCTTCTCACTCTTCAACACATATCCAAATATTTACCGTCCAAGGGGTATTCGGGATACATAACAGAAAAACAATAAGTAAAGTAAGATGCGCACTGCCCACCTAATCTAAAAAGTTGCTACATCAACTTGGCTGTGACAGTCGCCACGTTTCGTTCCGTACCTAAGCACCTCTTTTATTTTTTATTCTATCAGCGTTACGAGGTAATTAAACCGAGTTATTTGTGAAGTAGTGCGAAAAATTAGATACTATTCAGGATTTATTATTGGGAAGAGAATAGGTGCGCCTAGAGAACTCACAATTTTTATCACGTGTGCGTACAGTGCATGCCTTACCAGGTGTAACGAGAAAGTGTAACGGGGTACGAAGAAAGGCATTGGTAACGGGAAGTCGGCTGGTGCAGCATCGTTGTTTCTTCTTTCGCGCGACGGGCACTTACCATGTAAATACCAGCCAACCGACGGGTTTCCCTCTCTGAAAGGCTGGCTTCTCCTTCGAAAGGTGGAGCGATTGGTAGAGAGAACGTTTTCGGGGGTCTAACTCTCGCTGGCCTAGCCACGTAACGCGCGGCATGCTTTCAGCGTGGACGAGGGCCAGGAAACGCTCGTCTACCGCCCGTCATATTTCTCCCGGCCTCTCCGCCTCCTTCTTGACAAGGTCGGTTGCCGAAGATCGCGGGGTGGCGGAAGAGATCGATAGCGTCTAGCCGCAAAGCCGACTGCGGCGTCGGGGGCATCCCGCCTTTCGGTCGGCGCCAGTCGCCTGATTGCACGCTGCTGCGCTACATAACTCAATACACACACCTCCAATCGACTTCAATTCTTTTTTATTATTAACAGTTTTATGCCGCACGAATCAGTGAGGTATTTCCGTCATAAACATGATGTTGTAAAACATTTACTAACTGATTGGCAATAAAACCATGAGAAGTTCCGCAGTGGGGCGTCGAGCCAGTAACCTCACGCTCCTCAGCGGTTCATGCTTAGCCACCGAGCGACCCTTCTAAATGTTAACGGCAAGCCATTTATGTACACCATGTACAGCTAGCGGTGCCAAGAGCTCGGCACTTCAACGCGTCTTCATCATCACCAGCGATATGGCATGATGAGCGCGCGTTTTGCGCGCGCGTACTGAATTTCATTGTGCCGCACCACTCCGCGTGTCGATGGGCTCGCGTGCCTCCGCTCGGCGTGATCAAGGTGCGTATATATGTTACCTTGCGTGGTGACTTGCTCGCGCGCGCACTTATCTTGGGATTCGGGTGCTCTGTACCTTTTGTGCCGTCCTTCGCAAGTCTGTTTTAAAGTTACAGTAGTTAAAAAGGGCACGAACGTCACTTCGCTTGCTGCCACGATCGCATTTCCGAAAGGAGGGTGTTGTTAATACTCGAAGAAGTAAGAATTGAAACCGTTGTTCACACTCACCAGCTGTATACTTGTGCATTCGTTTTGTAAGTCTTTCTTCCTACTTGAACAGCGTGCTTGGAGTGTCGAGCTTTGAGAGTTTTGTCCATGCTTATTATGTGTATGCTCTTTTCGTGCGCACTTTGTGCATGAGGTGTGCACTGCAAGTTGCGAGCTGCTTGTCCTTCTTCGAGTGACATTGCAGTTTGTTACTGCAGCATTCATTCATTCGACCTTGTAACTAAACAATGCACAGCGAACGCTCAACTACCTCTTCGAGGACACGTTTCACTTTCGTAATATTCTGATTCTTGAAACAGGGATCAACCACTTTTTTTATTTTTTTTCCGCGAGATCATCTTCGAATGGGTGTTCTGTGCAGCGTGAAAACCAACCAAAAAGCTCCGATGCAGCGCGCCTGTTTCCGAAATTCAAGCTTGATGGCCGTTGGAAAAACCGTTAATTATTGAATGCCTTACTTCACAAAGCGTTGAAAGAGCTGTTAAATTTTGAAAGCTTTAGGGGCATTGGAACAACTGTCGTATATTGAACGGCCGACATCATAGACCTGCATAGAAACCACGCCATGCTCTCTAGGGTAGCATTTTGGGCATGTTGGCATGAGACGCGTGAAACCGCGTTACGTTCTGCTGTTTGAGGCATATTCATATAGGTATTTTTTTCTTTCGACAACTGACCACCAAGGACGAGCATTCAAAAAAAAAAAATGGCAGCATATCCACGGAGTGAATGATGGAGAGTGGGGCGAAGAATTCGTCCGTCCATTCGTTCTTGCTTCCATCCGTCCATGCGTCCGTATGAGTGACCGTCCATGCGTCCATCAGCCCGTCCGTGCGTGCGTCTGTTCGTGCGTCCGTCCCTGCGTTCGTCCATGCATCCGCCCCTGCGTCCGTTCATGCGTCCATCCATGCATGTGTGTCCGTTCGTCCATCTATTCAGCACTCCAAGTACCACCATCTCACATCTTTTCATCATATATTCTCCATATAGAAGCCCCGCCATCCAGCAGACATTTCAAGGACTAAACGGGAGGTGGCACATGCACACTTTCTTACGGCTTGCGCTTCGGGTTTACTTCCCACCTTTAACCAACTCGAGTTGATGGTATATACTAGTTCACTGTATGCGGCTATGCGGCCCAACGCTCGCTAAACCTTTCGAAAACCAAGGAGGTTACGCCCAGCGAGAATGACGTAGCAAACTTTTTCAGTCAGATAGCACTCAATGTACATGCCAATGGCTGCTAATGGGAAATGAGAGGCGGGGAATCCGTCTTTTACTTTCTTACGGCTTGCGCTTCGTATCTACTTCCCATTTTTAACCACCTCGAGTTGATTCATGGTATATACAAGTTAATTGTATTCACGGCACTGCGGCTCAACGCTCGCTAAACCTTTCTAAAGCTAAGGAGGTTACACCCAGCGAGTATGACGTAGCAACCCTTTCTTGTCAGATATAGCTCAATGTACATGCCAATGACTGCTAATGGTGATGGCAGCCTGCGCTTTAACTAAAAGCCGAATGCTCCTGTCTCTCATTCCCCAGTAGTAGCCATTGACATGTACGTTGAGCACTGTTTTTTATTGTTCAACAACGCACAGAAGAAGTCTCTCACCGGCACCACCTTGGAGGTCAAAATGTTATACTTGTTACATACTACGGGGGACGAATGGGTGCCGTTATAAGGAGCTTCGCCCCTAAAAAAAGTCTAACGCCTGTAGGTTTCGCGAAACTGTAAGTGATATAAGAAGTTTGAGGCCAATCACATCAAACGCCGTCACTGCACACGTCATTCTGAAAATGAAAAGAAAAATGGCCGCATATTTACGGGGTGAATGAGGGAGAGTGGGGCGAAGCATCCATTCGTTCATTCGTTCTTGCTTCCGTCCGTCCATGCGTCCGTCTGTGTGACCATCCGCGCGTGCGTCTGTTCGTGCATCCACACGTCATCCGTGCTTCCGTTCCTGCGTTCGTACATCCATCCGCCCCTGCGTCCATCCATGCGTCCATCCGTCCGTGCAGCCGTCCGTGCGTCCGTCCATGCATCTCTCTGTGTGTCCATTCGTTCATCTAGTCAACTCTCCAAGTACCACCATCTCGCATCTCATCATCATATATTCCCCATATAGAAGCACCGCCATCCAGCGGACATTCCAAGGACTAAACGAGAGGTGGCACACGCACACTTTTTTACGGCTTGCGCTTTGTGTCTACTTCCCACCTTTAACCACCTCGGGTTCACTTTATATACTAGTTCACTGCATTCATGGTACTGCGGCCCAATGCTCGCTAAACCATACTAGAACCAAGGAGGTTACGCCCAGCGAGTATAACGTAGCAACCCTTTCTTGTCAGATAGTGCTCAATGTACATGCCAATGGCGGCTAATAGGGAATTAGAAACAGGAGAATTTGGCTTTTTCTTCGTGTCTACTTCCCACCTTTAACCACGTCGAGTCAATTGTATATACTACTTCACTGTATTCATGTTATTGCGGCCCAACGCTCGCTAAACCTTTTTAAAACCAAGGAGGTTACGCCCAGCGAGTGTAACGTAGCAACTCTTTCTTGTCAGATAGTGCTCAATGAACATGCCAATGGCTGCTAATGGGGAATAAGAGACAGGAGAATTCGACTTTTAGTTAACGCGCACGCTGCGAATTTTTTATTGTTCAAAAACGCACAGGAGAAATCTAAAACCGGCATCACCTTGCAGGTCAAAGCGTAAGACTGGTTACGCACTACGACGAGTGACGAATTGGTGCCGCTTTAATGAGCTTCGCCTTTAAAAAAAAAAAAAGGACCTCGTGCGTCGCGGCGAGCGCTCAGCAGGCGAGGGAGAGAGCGGTGGGTGGTGGAGGTAGCGGTTAGAAGGGGAAGAAGGCACCTAATTTCTGCAGCCAACTCCCTCACCTTTTCACTGTTGGTTGGTTGAGGTCGTGCCGCCATAAGTCCAGCTGCACGGCACGTTCTCTCGTTCAACACGATCATCTCCTTATTCACTGTATTTTGCACCAGGGCTTCGCGTTGAGCTTGGGTGAAATCCTTCACGGGATGCTCCTCCCCTGTATCTCGCGATCCCTGTGTCGGCGAGGACTACATCGTCGGTTCCCCTAACGTTCGGGATCGCTCGGCCCTCACGCACCGTCGACGTTTCCGATGATGTGGTCGTACAGAGGGGTCGTCATATATGGGGCAGTCACTGAAGTAGGGGGTTTCAACCTCAAACTCTGCTTCAGGATGCACCCGAATCGTACTGTCAATTAGGCAAACCGGTTTTGTTTTGCCTGTTAACTCACTTTCCCGTACCAAGTTTTTCCGCACGATAACAGTGGAGCTACCGGTGTCTCTTAACACTGTAACCTTCTTGCCCGCAGCTTTTTCAGGCAGCGTTGGCATTCTCTTCGTATCACGGGTTGGCTGTTTTGTCATTACAGCACCCACAACAGGAAGTTGCTTCCAATTTTTCAACTCTACGAATCCGTCGGTGACGTCGTCATCATCGGCTTTTGGTGCCACCTGCACACTGGCTACTTGGTGTGGACTTACTCGCTCCGCTACGACATGCGTCTGCCTTGTGCCTCTTCTGACCACATTTGAAACATTTTACAACAGTAGGGCTCGTAAACTTAGTTCGACAGCTGTTAGCGTGATGACCCACTCGATTACACAGAAAACATCGCGGAACCCTATCCGGTGCACGCTTTTTTTTCTTCGGGAGCCAATTTCTTCGAATCTTCGGGACACTCCCTCTTGACCTTGGCCAAATTTGTGCCACATTCCACTTCCAAGAATTGATCAGCCAATTCAAGCATGTCTTCAAGTGAGTTAGCTCTCCTCTCTTTCAAGTACAGCAACAGACTTGGGTGGCAACTGGTGAGAAATTGCTCTCTAATAAGGAACTCTCTAAGCTCATCATACTCCTGTGCTGTCCCTGAAAGCTCGATCCGTCTGTCAAAATAATGGCTAAGTCGGGCGGCGTACTGCGTAGCCGCTTCACCATCAGCTGGTTGTTTTGTCCGAAATCTGTCCCGGAAACCTTCCACAATGAATCTACATCTTTTTAGTAAAGCAGTCTTCACCCTTGTATACTTGGCTGCATTGGTTGGCGTCAGCCTACCATACACACTAAGCACTTCGCCACTCAAGCAAGTACTCAAAGCAGTTGCCCATTGATGTTCCCGCCAATTTTGGCTCCTTGCAATCGTCTCACATCTGTGAAGGTACGCATCAGGGTCGTCCTTCCTTTCATCAAACGCTACGAGCAGCTTGCTTGGGTTCAAGTGGAAGCCATGATCTTCCCGTTCGCTGCTTTCGACTCTAGCTTGGACGGGAGTTTCGCTTCGCTGTTGCAAACGGAGCCGCTCGAGTTCCATCTCGTGCTGCCGCTGCCGGTCCCTTTCAGCCATCTTCGCCTCTTTTTTTATTTTTGCCCTCTCAGCTGCCAGCTTTTCTTTCTCCAGCTCCAACTTCCATTGCTGCTCTCTTTCTTCTGTCAGCTATCGCTCCTTTGCCTCTCTCTCTTCTTTCGCCCTTTCAGCTGCCAGCCTTTCTCTCTCCAACTCAGCTGCTTTTTCTTCCTTGGCCCTCTCAGCTGCCAACCTCTCTGTCTCTAACTCCGCTGCTTTTTCCGCTTTGGCTCTTTCAACCGTCAACCTTTCTTTTTCCAGCTCAGTTGCTTTTTCTTCTTTGGCCCTCTCTTTTTCTTCTTTTTCCTTCTGGGTGACCCACTTCAGTAGTTCGGCGCCAGAAAGAGCCATCTTCTCGCGAAGAGCTACTAACTTCTCGAGATGCATGGTGTCTGGCAAATAAAATTCTAGCCGCGTACACGCGATATCTGCCAAGTAAGTCTATCGAAACACTCTCTGCACACTCGTTAACGAGAACACTGAGCAACACCCACAATTGTTCCGATAGCACTATCAACCACTCGAGGCTCTTTCTCTCTACTTTTGACTCACTGTGCGCAAAAAATGTCCAGTCACGGACGCCAGATTAATTGTCACAGGTCCCGGTAAATAGTGAGGCGATCGTCGGGCTAATTCCAAGGTCCGAAGTATCGGCCCCCCGAACTGCACCACGAAAGCGCGGAAAATTTAGAAGTGGTCCTATATGGCGCGCCAGCGGACGCCAGCTGTGGTCCAAAGAACGATTCAGAGCCGAGAGTTGATAAAGAAAACAAAATTATATTCTCAAATATGGCAGATCAAACGATACACAAATATGCACACTCGACAACAGTTGACTACGATGTCATCAATCAAACAACGTACTACACAGTACGATCAGCTACACTCGAAACAACGGACACAGACAACAATACGCGCTACAATGCCATCACCTGCATCGAACAACCAAGACACCTAAACCCTAAAATGTTCGAAAACTTACTCGGCCCAAAGTCCTTTGAGCAAAGCCTGAATGATACTCTTCCAAGAGTCACTCACTCAAAGTCCAGCGATGTTGTCGATCCGCTGTTCCCGAAGTTTCTGTTCCAGTAAACCTCACGTCATCAATTGGCTGCTCTGCAAGCACCAAACTTCTTCGCCGGTAACACGTCGGCTTCCCACGCACAGCTGTTGCAACGCGTCTTCACTCGGTGGCGGTAGACAAACTCTTCTACTTGTAGCAGGAGTCTTCACCCCTCAGGTGGAAATCCCCTTCATTACCTGCTTTGTCACTGAGGGCAGAAGCCTTCGCCGACAAGGCGGAACACACTTCGCACCCTGGCGCAAACTTTCTTCTTCTCCTGATCTCCCTTCTCCGCTGCTCGCTTAAATACTTTTCGCGCTAGATTCTGAAAAATTCTCATTGTTTTGTCGGCGCGATGAAAGCAAAGGCTGGTGAAAGAGCGAGACGTTACGAGGGCCATCCGCGACACGTGACGCAACTATGCATCACCACGCCCCTTTCCCTCCAGAACTTTCCTTCCAGCGCTTGCTGGGCCGCCGATGTGAGAAGGTTGGTCAACGAAACTACGCTTCCGAGGGGGAGAGAGGGCACGCCTGGGGAGTCTTTGGATGCTTGTGTTCTTCTTTAGCATTGACCTTGAAGAGCCTCTCGCCGCTTTGTCGCCAGAATTCGGCGCCGCGCTCTTTTTTTGAGCGATAGTTTGTGACAACGCATGAAGCTAGCTCAGCACTTAACTTCGATGCCACCAACGTTGTTCATAGCTGTTAGGGCGCTCGTCTTCTGAACTTAAGGTCACGCCTTATATTCTGGCGGCGACAATCGCATTTTGGTGGAGGCGAAGTGATTCATGCCAGTGTGCTATGCAATAATATCAGATACCATTGTTATTATTATTATTACCACCCTCGTTAAATGCGTTTGATTCAGTTATTCGTACAGCCAGACGCACTTCACGATGGCATTTCGTCCTATATTGTTTTCACGGTGTTTGATCATCGCGAGCGAGCGTCGCAAGACAGCAAGACGAGAGTGCGTAATAACTTTATAATAATAATTGTTAAGTTTTAACGCCCAGAATCCACCATATGATTATGAGAGACACCATAGTGAAGGGCTTCGGAAATATTGATCACCTGGGGTGCCTTAAATACAAGCACACGGGCCTTAAGCAGTTTCGCTTCCATCAAAAATGCGGGCGCCACGACCGGATTTGATCCCATGACCTGCGGGTCAGCAGCCGAGTGCCTTAGCCAAAAGACCACCGTGGAAGGAGCATAACTTAGTTTTTTACTGCATAACAACTGTGATTACACATCCCGCGTATTCCGGGTTGCTTAACCGCATATTAGCACACACTTACAAAATATGCAAGTGAAAGCGGAATCGATGTTAAAAGTGAAAGTTTCGTCACACTTGCTTGACGACCCCAGCGTCTACAAACAAGACCTGTTGTTCATACTGCGTGTTTTACGCACTGTGCTTGACTTGTAACAGGACGCCCATTTGGTGCTTCTGCGAGATTCTGGCGCGCAATCAACCACAGAAGTGAACCAGCTCACAATATGGCATCTTCGTCCATCTCATCACGTCACAAGCCCTGTGGCAGTTCATCCATCATGTTTGTTACTTTTAACACCGAAGCTGTTCTTAGTCGAGCCTTTCATGTCCGGGGGCCATCGTTGACCGTAAACGGGTGCGTGCCACAGAAGGTGGGTAAATCCCACGACGCATATGTGCGCCGTCTCCCACAAATGACCACTACGGCCACCACTCTTCCTGCCACTGCTCTACTTCATTCACCTATTTCTGTCCCACTTAATTCCTTCTTCAATCCACTTCGTTCAACTCCTTCAATTCAACTTTGTTGAACTCTACTGCTTTGAAATTCTACTAAATTCAACCAGCTATAATAATTGGTGAGGTGATGGTTCCTTTGCAAGCCACTAGCCTCAGTGTTTCATCAGTGTCCGCCAAGCGGAGCTAACTGAATTTTCTTCCCTTTAACTGACGTTCGTATTCATATCACGTACGACAGAAAAAGCAAAAAGAAAAGAAAAAAAAGATGACGTCGCGTATGAGATTGCCAACAAGAGCACATCATACTGCAGCGCATTTACGCCACTCACAGATGAACGTTCACTCTCGGTTCAACGCCCGTAGTACGAGGCAGTAGCCCATCCAACACCGCTGTGATCGTGTGCTCTCTAGCGAACCGGTTCTCAGAGATTGCGCAGAGGGGCACCATTACAGAAAATTAATCAGGAGGCACCAATCCAGGTACTGGTTGATCGATCTTCAACGAAATGTTTTCAGTGCCCACCTAATTCCTTTCAGCATGTATATATCTGAGCGCCACATACGGCAATGTATAACTTGAGATGGCAGCACAGATTACGTGACCACCTCGGTGGGCGGCGGCTGTCTGCTGCATTTCACTCGTGATACATTGCTGTAAGATTAACTGCTTGATACGAGGTGACGCATGAATACCGCGTTTATGTTTCAAATGATTTTGAATCGAGTTTCGGTCTCTACGTTGATGATTACAACGAAGATGCGGCAAGTTAAATTTGTGGGGCTGAGTTAGTTACTAAAGGTTTCTTAATTAAGACACATGTTTAAGATGACTGGTGAGAAGATAACGCAAAGCCGTGCTTATCATGGATGTCTTTTCTGTGAACGAGTGTGCGATGGCCACTCAACCACGGCAAGCAGTATGGAAGTTCGCGAAAAGGACAGCTTTCCTGATTTTATATGCAGCTTCAAAAAATAAATCCTAAACACCTGCAAATTTGCAAAGAAATTCACTTTTATAGAACACTATTTTCGATTGACAGCTGCTCCATTGACAGGACGTTGCTGTAATCGTCGTCCAGCTATATATGCATATTCAATATTCAGCTTAGTAGAAGGAAGAAATGGTGGAAATGATACAACGTAATGTAGCTAAACTTTTACGCCGCTTCTGCGATGATTGTTTTCATGAAGAATGAATAAGAGAAAAAAAGTCTCAAAAGCCTATACAATGAGGTTATCTTATAACAATATTATCTGGGAATTAACGTTCCAATACCACGATTTAATTACGAGGGAGACCGTAATAGAAGGCTCCAAAAATTTTGACCACCTGGGATTCTTTGTCGTGAACCTAAATCTAAATACACGGGTATCAAACATTTTCGCCTCTATCGAAAACATACCCGCCGCCTAGATTCGAACCCGCGACGTTCGGGTTACCAGTCTATTCAATAACAACTAGACCATCACAGCAGGGTTTAAGGTAATATCGAGCACGCTTGTCATTCACGTCGCAATGCCGTCAACCTGAAGTATCCGGAACCCGCTCTGACCGTATTATCATCCTTTAGTTTATTAGCATGCCAAAGGTGAAGTAATTTTTAGCACTCTAGAATGCGTATGGTAGTCATTTCTGCGAAAATTGAGATACGGAATACGTGACGAATGAAATCGTAGCATTGTTTAAAGTGCTCATTGCAAGTTATGGAATGCTTATTGAGTAGCGATAATCTGTTCGGAAACTCAGGCGCGCAATTTTTTTATGCGATGGCTGCTAGCTTTAGACAGATCATTTATTAACTGCTGACAGATTAAAGCCCTAACTTCCAATTCAGCTGCTGTCTTTCGGTCACGCACTCTGCGCCATCATCGGACGAACGTTTGGCCCTGCCCTTTACCTGTACTCGCCTACCTTCTGCCTTCCGTGTACATACAAAGCATATCTATGGTAGCAACAGCGACAGCCCGAAAAGTCGAGAAAGTTTGCACAGCCCCGTCGTGCACGACACTGCAAAGATTCGGCTACCTAATAAATCCCCACGAGGGGGCGGGTCCGAAGCCACGGTGGCACCTCTCTCGAACCGGCTTTTCGCGTGCCGAGAAGCTGTTGATCCGAGGGCGTATATAAAGCGGCTGGGGTCAAGAGAGACCACAACTACAGATGCGTGTACGTGGCGGCAAGGTCTTCAGTGCGTATGAACATGCGCACCGAGGCGAGAAATGGCACTGAATTGGCGCGGAGCTTCGGAATATCGATTTCAGGGAGTCGAGTTCGCACAGGCAACTCCACGAAAACTACACCTTCACCAATCCCTCCAAGCGATCAGTGAATGCAGATTACAGCCTTGGATGGACTTTCAGGCTGCGCGCGCCTTCTGTGATCTAGTGAAGTAGAAAGCAGTCGCCTAGTCCTGGGATCAGAGTTCCCAGAGGCTTAAGTCTGAAAAGGAAGAAGAGGGTAGTGGTTTTAGGTGTGGCTGACCCCTTGTTTATTTTCTACGAGCCTAAGCGAATACTTCTAGGGTTCTTCATTATTTTGTTCGGCAGTAGCAGTATCACATGTAGCATGCGTTTATGTGTAAGGCGGTCACAGAGCAGTCAAAGCGGCGACGTAGGCTAGTTGCTTTGAGTCAATTGTATTCATATTCGTTGCACAAAAGAAACTCAGACGCACACAAGTAGGGAACACAAACAAAGAACAGGCACTGGAGTGGAACACGCCAAGTATCTGACAAACGCGACTTCGTTACCATGTAAACCCTACGCTAAAGCTTGACCATACGCGGGAACTCATTTTTTTCCCTTTTACTGATGATCCAGTTCAAATCACGGGCAACCAAAATAAGAGGAAAAGAAAAAAAACGAGAAAAAAAAAACAGAATACATCGCGTATGTGATTGCATACAAGAGTACACCATACGCAGCGCATTCACTCTACTCACGCCCGTTCTATGTACGTGTTCCTCACTTGTGTCTACATCTTGATATTTTTGGACTGCAAATATAAATACAACTGGTCACAGAGATCACGCGCCTTTCTTGGTAAGCAGGAGAGCAAGATTAATTACATAGTCTTTTCTGTAAGCAGATAGGCAAACATGAGGCACTTTCTTATTTGGTATAATTTTAAACCTTAAGTTCGCAGTAATTACGGCTTGTCGCTTTAGACAGTGGGCAGCCGAGCACCCGATGAACTTCGTGTCGTTGTTTTCTAGCGCCGGCAGTAACATGACGAAGGTGAAACCTTTTTCTTTGAAAGAGGAAATACGACAGGTCACAAAGATAATTAACCCATTGTCACTCCTTCTTAGATTAGCATAAGTCAAACGCACGCACGTGTGTTATGTAAACTTTAGCGGCCACTCTTACAATAAGTGTGCGCGTGTGAATAATTCATTATATTCAAGACCGTGTGATAATCTCAACCTTCCGTCAGGTTATGAAGTGTCTGCTTTGCACAGGTGCCCTTTTTCCGAACAGGTGCAGATCGGTGAAAGTGCGACAATTTTCGGCCATTCACCAAATTACTGCTCAGTTCTTGCGCCCGAATCTCAGTAACCCAGTTGAACGCCCACGTAATACCGTGCGAAGTTTATAGGCTGATAAGGCCGCTTATAAGCCTGAACATGGAAGCCTTATTTCTATAATGACAATTTCTCTTATGCTGACGGGTGAAGAGCACAGCGCTTAAATTCCTCACAGTTCGCTAATTGTGTCGTGCTCGAAAATACAGAACTTTGCTCTTTTATAAACGTCCGTGAAAGAAGGCATACGGTACACTCGCCCTAATTGACGAACGATGGCATTTTGGGGATGATATATACAAATCTCACAGAGCCGGAAGAAACCGCCCGGCGCGCTTTTCGCAACCATGATGTGTGTACTTGGCTTCGCCAATCACCCGCGGGCGGCAGTCGTCGGCGAAAGACGCTCACGCTAATTCAACAAGACTCGATGCTTTCGGCAGCGCCCTCTTTCTTCAAGAGATGTGGAGGGATGGCTGCGGTGCTTCTCGAAGTCAAGGCGGGAAGGGATATCAGTGCTGGGGTGTGTCTTGGTATAGGCGCGTGCTTGCCGCACGTGAAACGCGGCTCGCATTCTAAGCGCGCGGCGCGGGCTGAACGTCCGCGTGGCTGTCCACGTATGATGAATGTCCTCCGTTATGGCGGATGCCGTATTTGTTTGCCTACGCGCACCCGGAGAAGACTAGAGCACGCGCGAGGCTCTTGCACCCATTGGAGCGGCGCGCCGCATTGTACGTTCCCAGGAAAGCAAAACAAGAATACCAGGGAGATGCGCGGGCAGGGATCGGCCGCACTCGGGCAGAGACACGCCTTTTCTGATGAGTGCGATAGTCCTTTGATGTATGTTCACGTGCACGCCTGGAGGCGTTGTCCCTGGACCGAGTCTGTGATGCTGCCTTGCACGGAGTGAGTGCAGCTTTCCTCGTTCGACCAGAGCAACAACACTGCTTCCCGTTCTGCGCGCCTTCGTCTCGTTCCCGTAACGTTGCTACTCACTCGATGAGGAAATAAAACAAACAAGGGAAGAAATTGGAGCAACAGCTGCTCCGTAGCATAAGCACTCTGCCACGACCTTTCTACACGATCGCGATTTCCCGCGTGTTTCTGTGGAGGCCAGACTCGGTGCGTGGCTCACGTGCTTGGAGTGGTATATGTGGGCCAAATTGGCGTGGCCGCGCACGGGCTGCGTGCTCGAGTGCCCAGGTCCGCACTCCGTCCCAAAAACGAGCACCCGGCCGCCGCCGACACGCGGGTAGAGTTTCGGGCCCCTCATCGGTTGTGTGTTTTCGTTCGCGAGGACACTGTTTCCGATGTGTGCGGAAAACGTAACGATAGTGCTTCCAGTGGATGCAGTCGACCCAGCGGGCTCCGATATGGCTCGTGCCTACACGATGTGTCGTTCTACAGAAACATACACACAAATACACACAGTGAGTATAGGAGGGGCAAAATGAAGCGAGGTAATCTCCCTTGGAGCGTATAATTCTCCGATGGAATAGTCTGCGCGTGAAGTGAGTGGGCCGACGTTTTTTGAGAGCACCAATTAGTCTCAATTAATTGCCATCCCCAGCGGCCCGCTCCCATTCAGCCTTCTCTACAGGGCGCGTATTCTTCTATGTTCCCATAGTGTCCGCGTGTGTTTATAGCACAGTTTTTATTTGGTCGCTCTACAATATCTCGAATAAATAAAAAAAGGAAAACAATAACGAAAGGTTATTCGCCCTTGCCTTCCACTATTTGTAGAGCTGAATTTTCTGAGTGTACCGAAAATTTTATGGCAGGGCTTGCGACCAACCAGCCGATAAATACGTGCGGCGTAGGACGGTGGTTGTTGTTGTGGTGGTGGCGGTGGTGGTGGTGTTGCAGCAGGCGGGGTTAGCCTGGCCTGCGTGGCCGGATTTTGTTCCGCCTGAGCATCTCCTGAATTTGGAAATTGTCACCACGTGTCAGACAGCCCAGTGTCTAGCAGGAAGACCAACAAAACTCGTTGCACGTTCCTCCTAGTTGCCGCGGGTCCTTCAGGAAAAATGACGTCATCTACTGTCCGGTGCCTATGACAGCCTTTTTGCAAGGTGCGGATCATCGCTGCTCTTTGCACATAAAACTGTGGCCAAAGGCAAATGAAATGTTCAATATCCCTGATGTCACCGCAGAAGGCACAGAACGGGGAAGCGTACCTCCCAGTCTTGAATGACCAGGCCGGGGTGTATGCGAAGCCGGTTCCCTTGCGGTACAACAGCCTCGCTTGTTCTCGAGAAAGTCCATGAATTTCAATGCTTGGTGTTGAAACTTGTAGATCGCCTTGAAATGATTGTGTTTCACATCTATGTTGTTCTGGTAAGTCTTGGGAGTTCTTACTACAGATGTCCGTGCTTCGCATGCAAGGACATCAGCCTTTTCATTGCCTTCAATGCCTACGTGGGTTGGCATCCACTGAAACTTTTTATTAAAACCCTTGCCAATTAGGTGTTTAATTAGTGCCAGAGATTGCCTGGCGAACTTTTCTTGAGGTAGGCCACGATGTAGTCTTTGTAGCACCGATTTGGAGTCCGTCAGCACTACAACATCTCGTGCAGAAAAGGATCGCAATTTTTGCAAAGCCGCCGTGATTGCAGCGCTTTCTACCGTTGAGGACGAAACCAAGTGATCCAGGCAGCCCGACAATGGCACGCCAAGGCAGGATATGCAGAAAGCCGCTGCGCAGATATCCGCTTGTGTGCACACTGATTCGTCGGTGTACACTTGTAGGTGGCCGCTTTACATGGTGCTCAAGGGGTCCATCACAAGAAATTTTGCTTCCGCGGCTGGAATGGTGCGTTTTGCTGGTAGCTTGGGTACGTTGAAGTTACACGCAACATCTACAAAACACCATGGCGGGTCCATAGGGCACCGTTTAGGCAGTTTCAAGCCTAAATATTGAAATGTGTTCAGTGCCGTGTTGAAATGTGAGCCAGTTCTTGCTCTTAGCCGCCGGAGAAGCGCCGTGCTTGCGAAGGACTCGCCCAGTCTTGACAACTGCTTCAATAAGGCTTGAGACGCCAAAAGGCGGAGCGGAAGAGACTCGGCTTCATTGGTGACCTTCGTGTTTGAAGCCGCCTGAGGGACTCCCATCGCCAAGCGAAGACCCTTTCTGTGCACTGCATCTAGGCGTTCGAACTGGCTCGGTGATGGTGATATCAGGGGCAGCTGATAAAGAATGCGGTTTGTTCTAAGAGCAGCATTCAATTTAAGCATGGACATAGGATTCTTGTCCCAACGTACCCCTCTCATGCGACGAAGAGCGTTGATCCTTTGCGCTGATGCAGTGACTATACTATCAACCGCATGTCGCCATAATAGATTGTTGTCGATGGTAACGCCCAGGAAACGGACACTTGTTGCACAACGAATTGAGTGGCCTCGAATGTTCAGCGACAGACGTGTTAACTTCCGTCTCGCTCCCGGGAAGAGCATGAAGGCCGATTTTTACGCTGATAAAGATAGGCCAAGTGTCAACAAGTGATACTCAATGATTGAAATAGCGCTCTGCGCTATCCGGGCGAAACGTTTGTGCTGGTACCCTGAGATCCAAATGCAGATGTCATCGGCGTAGATGGATATTTTAACTGCTTTCAGAGATAAGTGCAGAGTGTCCGGAAGGCTGGTTATGGCAGCGTTAAAAAACAAGGGAGATAGAACACTTCCTTGTGGAACGCCGAAAGAAACGCGTCTCTCTTCGCTCGTTACATTTCCAGGCTTAACCCGGACACAAGGGTCTCTGAGAAATTCATGTACGAACCGAAGAGCATTTCCCGACACACCCATGGCTTTGAGCCCGTTCACGATGCCTGCCTGAAGCACGCAATCATGTGCCTTGGGAACGTCCATGAAGACGGCGAATGTCGAGAGTCCGCCGACGTGGTGGTGCTCGATGTGGCTTAATAGGTCCAAAACACTGTCCTGGGCACTCAGTCGTGGGCGAAATGCCATCATACACGATGGCCATCGTCTTCCTTGTTCAAGGAACCAAGTTAATCTTGTACATATTGTCGCGGTTCAACGTAAGCAGTGCACTGAGACGTTGAGTCCGAGAACCGACGGCGTGTGTTTTTATGCAGGAGCCAAGAGCAGGCGAGCAAAACAAAAGCACGTCGTCTTCTTCAGTCCCCCTTTTCACGAGGCTGTTGGCGCGCACATCGTCTTCGTTCTTTGTTTCGGGCGCGCTATTTGCCTCGCCTTAAGAGAGCATCGCCCCTATGCTATAGGTGAGACAGTAATTTGCCCATGAAGTCACTTTGTAGAAGTGACAGTGCCTCACAGAGTCACTCGCTGACGTATGGCTTAATGCGCACTACGTGCACAAGCTCAGGTCGGTGCTGGCAACGCCTTGAACAGTTTGGGCTATCCTGGACGACTTCATAGGTGACGTCACTGAGTCGTCGCAGCACTCGAAGTACCTTCTGAGCAACTTTTCGGATAGTCCCCGTCTTCGTACAAGCGTCCGCACCCATACCCTGTCCCCAATTTCGTACGTTACAGGTGTATGACGTTTGTTATAGCGGCCTGCGTCGTACTCTTGCTGTTGGTATATTCGCAAACGTGCGAGCTGCCTGGCTTCCTCTGCGCGTTGAGTAAACGCGTCAGAACTTCGTTCTTTGTTTCGGGCGCGGCAATATTAATCTTTCCATCAACTTAGATACGCATAATGTAAAAGATACCGGTCGATATGATGCAAGGCTCGCAGGATCCTTTCTGGACTTCAGGACTGGCACCACCCATGCTGTCTTCCAAACAACTGAGATCTCTTCCGTGCTCCAGACATGATTAAATATGTCCAAAAGGGCCCCTTTTCGCTCATATGGCAGATTTGTCAGCATTTGATTGCTGATCAAATCGGTACCCACGACACAGCGTCTTCTTAATCTGCTAAGTGCCATATCCAGCTTTCGAAAGGTGACTGGCGTATCCATCGTGTGCAAAAAATGGGGTGACAGAGGAATCGGCGCTCCTGCTGATCTACCAGATTTGTACACGCCTGCGAAATCCTCTGCAAGGGTTTGCAAATCTTTCTCTTGTTTCAAAGCGAGTACTTCGAATGGCCTGTGTGAGCGGATCTTCCCAGAAAAACTATTTATTACTGCCCATATTCTTGTCAAGGGCGTTAATGTAGATAAACTCTCACAGAAAGCGGCCCATTGAATTCGTCTTTTTTTTTTGTATGGTGACGGATCGCAGCGTTTATCCTGTTGTATTCGGTTTTCGCAGACGGATTTCCTTTTGTTCTCATTAGTTTCCGCTCCACCCATCTACGTGCTGCGCAGAGGTTCTTCAATTTCGAGTCAGGAGCAGGAAAATGGTCGGGCAGTTTCAGCAACTGCCTGACCAGGAAACAAATGTAGTAACGTTGATTTTCTCGGGTATTAAAAAAGGCAGACTCTCGTTCCGCTATGTTCGACGTACTCACTGTTGCATGCCGGTCTACTTGATTGGCTCTCTAAGTACTGCGTAATCTCTTCATGATGGTGACGGCGGAAGCTTCACTATGTCGATGCTTCATGAAGCTGATCAAGCTGCGTTCAAAACAGGATCTGCTAAAAGTTAACGCACTAATTGTTCACCTCAAGTTAAGAGCAGCCTAACAAACGACATGTTTAGTGAGACACAAAACGGAAATATATAGTCGACATGCGTTGTTGAAGTATAATCACAAAAACTTTATAGGGCTCGTCTTGCACTGGATAATCGCCAAGTTGCGAAGAAAATGACGTTAGAGTGGTCTCCATACCAATCGCGCAATTCAAACCACGCGCCTCTGAGAATGACCTTCCCACATAGCATTCACCGTACCCGCCCTTGCAGACAGCCAGCGCTGGCGTACCGCTGAGCAAGGGGCTATATTGGAGCGTGGTGAAAACGAAATAGAAAACGTAGACGTCTCTTTACAGCAGTGCTGTAATTGACAAAGTGTGCTGTGTGTCGTAGATCGAGCATTATCATAATCTTGAAGAGGGAAAGAATTGGAGAAAAGAGAGAATGACACAGAACGACAAAGACAGTAATAGAGAGAGAGAGATAGAAAAAAAAAACAAGAACAATGGCAAAGAATGAGAAAGCACAGCCGTGTATGCCAGAGTGTAGCAAGGTTTTGGAAAGAGAAAAGTGAAAGGGTAAAAGTCTAGCGAAGACAGGAGAACATAGGTGCTCACCAGCTCAGCTGTAAGCCGTCCTTGCGTGACCGAATTCAACTCAGCTAATTTTAGCGTGTATGAGACTCAAATGCCTGAAATGAAATTTATTCCACCTGAAATACACTACACTAAAATGCTTTCTCTGCGCGCGCGTGCACGTGCGCGCGTGTGTGTGTGTAAGTGCGTGTGCGTGCGTCTGTGTGTGTGTGTGTGTGTGTGCGTGTGTGTGTGTGTGTTTGTGTACGTGTGCGTGCGCGTTGGCTGGGTTTTTTTGGCAGGTTTAGTAATTATTTTTGTTTAACTGCACTCAGGCCCTACTACATTATGTGTCTTGTGTTCCATTATGCCCAAATCGACTCGCGCAAATCGTGTACTACACTTCCCTTAGTTTATCGATTATTAAAACGCTCTATTATTTATTATTGATACCTGGGACCCCCAACTCTGCCATAAAGTGCTATTTCCCTTTACAACCCCTTAAATACTGCTGGCCGGTGACGTATAGAAAGCCATGGCCCCATGCCTCACGAGATAATAAAAAAAAAACGGCGGACTTTAAAAAGTTGAAGCCGAGGACTAACACATCTCATCAATTGGATCGTCATGTGACCCACCCACATGTAACGACACCATCGAGTACAGCACGCTGCATTCCCCATACTCTCAACAACATCAACCTACGCGCTCATAAGTTTTTTTTCCAGTGAAAGAACGTTCGAATCATTCCAAGGTTGAGACGAGAAAGCAACAATTACCTCTCTCAAAGAAATGAACATCACGTTGTTTGTGGAAGGCCACGGCCAAAGTTACTTCTTACAGAGTTTACGGCTGCCGTTCTCATTGTGCAGTGCTCAGCGGCTAGCCTTCTCTTCGAGACACCATTTGAAACGTTCGCTGATATCTGAGCTGCAGGTGACACCACATCAAGAATATCGGGAACTAGAGTGAGTACGAGGCCACTCCGAAGTTAGGAGTCAATGCCACGGCTTGGTCTACTTTCAGACACTAGTATTTATTGCTACATTTTTTTGGGGAAAATGGGCCACGAGGAGATTGTCTCGCCGTTACGATGACATACGCGCGAAATAAATGTCGTCGTTCAGATGGTAATTCTGAAGAAGCTAAAAGAAGACTTGACCGCCTTCTTAGTCCGAGCACTTCGATACACCTCCTAAGAGCACACACGCACGAATGTAAAGTAAAAAAAAAGGCAGCGAATGCCCGTTTAAGAAAGCCCTGAAAATACTCTTTTGTTCGCCGTATAAAGCTCGGGGAATCCGGACATTCTCCTTCGAGAATCTGGCGAGGCTGTTCACCCTGAGCTTGCGTGTCTGGACGCATAAGCCTATTATTATGGTTTTAGGGTCCCACTACGTTAGGAGAAGGATAGACGTTGCTAAGTGTGGAGGTACAGAAGCAGAAGAGAAAGACAAGAACAAAGCGATACATAAAGGCTGTCCCTTCCATTTTCTCAGGCACTATAAACTGCCGGGCATAGAGATTGCTTTTTTGTTTAGTTTGCTCCTACTCCTCCAAGCGTTTCTCTAATGTCGTAAATCTGAAGCGGTCGCCGCGATGCTCTCGGGGCCGCAGGCGCCCGCGATTCAGCGCACCGTTGAAGGCTTGAACTGCGGCTCCTTCTTCGGCCTTTGCAAGAGCCAGCGTCATTTGCTTGTAATTAGATCTTTTATTCCGCCGGGGACACCTAAGCTGCGCTCTCGTCTGCTGTCTGTCTCTCAATCTCATCAGCGAGTTACTACCGTTTACCGCTCACCCGGTATAATTCGTTGGTCCAGTAGCTCTCTGCGTCATTGTTTTCTCTTTTGAGATTACTCCTATTTAATAAGGAAGGCCAATATCCTCTTCTTCCCTTCTCTGTCATGATGCCCTCTGTATTCCATTAATGGCGCCCTCTTGATACTGCCTTTCGCTCCTCATCATTCCGTGCAAATAAGCCGAGCTTCGTGAAATATCTCGAATTCACAAAATACGCGACGGAATATGGAGGTATGCCTGGCTTCGTTACTACTCGGTACAATATGCACCTCAATATTGTGAATTTCCAGTAATATTGCTGGCTAAACGCACGTAATTATAATTGTTCGAAATACTTGCCCTTAGGCATTGTACGATGGAACACAAAGGAAACACCTTTTTAACGCAGGTACAGCAACATTGCGAACCTGATGTGCATTAACAAACGAGAATTGACATTGACCCATTTGGTCTAACCCTCTTTGAAAATTTTCAACCTAATACAGCCAGACGTCGTAGTATATGAGCTGCGCACTCTGCTATGTACGTACGTTCTTCGGTGAAGGACGCACACTACAACGACAGTCTCAGGCTCGATCCACTGAACACGTGAGCTCATTGACGCAACTCCTCGTCCTTCGCCAGGGACGCCCTTTGCCAGTGATTAACTAGAGGGACTGCTCCCGCTGTGACTGTTCAGGCAATGTGAGATTTATGGCTGGTACGTACATTTTCCTTCATGCTTGTCGCTCAAAACACAAATGCGGTTCAGTTTTGTTGTGTTTTTGGGATTTGTTTCAGAAGAAATAATAGATGCGATTTGAGCGATCGGAATTGGTGAGCCTAAACGATTAAGGTGGTGAAGTAGAACTGCTGAACATCTGCTGTACTTTGTCTTGCGACAAAGTGGCTACAGACCACACGCAGCCAAACGGAGCCAAAAGAGCGGAGTTTGACAAATCCGCGTACTGCCTATCATGTCTATGCAAGTTGAAGAGCCATGCGTTGCAGTTGCCATGGACATAGCGCCAAAGTTTAGTGCACTTATAGGGCACACTCTTTGGTGGTGGGCACGCTTGCTTTTAGGTTTCGCTAAACGAGAAATTTCGGTGAAGATATAAACACAGGAATGAGTGGATGTGACTCGCTAAGCAATCGGATTCATTTCGGCAGATATACGCAGCCAGTTTCCATTCGCTCGTCCGTCCTTGCACCGAAGCACGTGTACCCAGATGGCGGACATGGTAATGTTATTCGTTGTTGCTCACTGATTGGCCTTATATTTCACGTGGAGCTGCGAATGTGAAAAAACAAACAAAAAACTACAGATTCAAGGAAGCATCAAAACAAAAACAACGCTACGTAAAATGCTCCGCGGCAACACTACACGAGCTTTCTTGCCGCATAAATTAAGCAGTATAGTGGGCACCCTGGCACGTCTGTGATGCCTGCGGCTCACTGGGCAAGAGAATTTGGCTCTGTGAATGGGCGTCAATCATGAGATTATGCGTTTTTGTTGTTGAAATCAATTTTTTTGGTAGTAGTAGCCATAGTTTTTGTAGTTTTCGCAGTTTGAGACGGTATTAATTTTGGTTTTCTTGTTTGCCGTATAACTCGTAAATCATCGCACGTTAAAAAGATATACATCTGATCACCCGGAGTGGAAACTATTAAAATATTTATTCACACGTCCTGTGGTGCGCAATATGGTTCTGTATCTAAGTATATGAGCTCACGTCAGTCTAGTCGTGTATCTCAGTATATTAGGCCACGTCAGTCTCCTGAGAAAGATGTTGGTAGGTTGCGGTCCGTGGGTCCCTTAGTTTCGTGTCCACCTATTTTATGCGTGAGAGTTCACGAATATTGTTGTTGGTTTAAGGAGAGACGGCAACCATCCGTTTTACAATGCGTTATCGTGTACCTTTTTTCAGCCTATTTGCCTGCACTGCAATGGACCTTCTAACCTGGCTCGGTGCATGGTCTTGTGGAACAGGCGACATGACTAGCCGCTGTTGAATGACCATGATTATCTAGAGTAGAATCTGAAAGATAACTCATAACTTACCCGAAGGAAATGACGCAATACGAAAGCACCGCTATATGTTCCGATGCGAGAAGTCTGCGAGTACCTTCACCCTAAGTCTTCTTGTTTGTCTTGATACATTCGATCGTGTCCGAACACATGCATGTGGAACGATGTGTTATCCGCATAAGCATGGAGCAATCGCGCTCTTGTCGCAGTCGGGATGCCGAACGATAATAGGGCAGTGGTCTGCCTCTCTGGAAGACTGGGCGTGTGGCGAAGAGCGACTGTAAAGGCTGCAAGCAGGAGGACACAGCTGGTCAGGCAAGTCGTCAGCGTCGGCGTCGTGAAAAATGGTCGCCACGTGCACGTACGACACAAGAAGGCCTTCCGAATTCAAAGCCGCCTTTACGCCCGCCCGCCCATCGGTGCCCAGTAATGGCAGCAGCACCGGCCATCAGCTCTGTCATGTTTTCTTTTATGACCGCAGCTGGCCTTGGCCAACGGAATCCCGTTCACGCGAAAAAGCAACCAGGATCTTTTAACACCGATTTTGCTTGCGATTTCGCCCACCCGAAGCCGTGGAATGCCAACCTACGTGCGCTTTAGCTCAGATTGTCTATGCTGGAGTACATACCTACACGCATGTGACAAAAGCGTGTCTGGGGGATTGCACGCTCTACCAGAGATACTGCATCTTGTAGTTACACGGGTTGTGCGTCGGTCTTTTCACATTGTCAGCATCGTTAAAAAGTCTGGTTAAGGCCCATAGAGAGGGTTGTCGACTTCATTGCCTATGACAACATCTGGGCGAACAGACGCTGAAATCTGCATAAATCAACTGCTGATGTCCTATGCACAGGCTCTCTTGCGTCAGATTGTGCAATCAAGGTTCACCTACCTTACTGAAAACTAGTGACAGACCTTAATTTTTGTCCACTGTGGTGAAGAAGTATCTGTGGTATTCGTGTGCTGGCCTGAAGGTTGTGGGACGGTGGTCACATTTCCATGGAGGCGCAATGATAGAAGCCCGTGCACTTCGTCTTGTCAATGCACAATAAAGGACACCAGAAGGTCGAAATTTTAAGAGCTCACTCCTACGGGTCATCGCAAAACATGTTGTGGTTTTGGGTTGTCAATTTCCCCCAGATAATATTATAGCATTCTCACAGCTTCATTTTTTGTCGTATTGTCAGGTCATCAATGCAGATAAGTGCGCACTGTAACTTGCGAGACCCTGTTTGGAGCAAACCGATCAATATGACACCGCATGGCCGCATCTCTACTAGGGTCGCTTCCCCCATAAAGATGAAAACCAATAACTTACAACGCACTATTAGGGTAGAATATGCAATCAGCACTATTTTCGGGAATAATACAGACCGTATTGTTCACAGGGACGTACGTTGAGGAATGTTCAGTGTATCTACTACTCTTGGAACAAAACTGCGAATACATTATCTTTTCCTCAGGGCGAGAGGTGCCGCAAACTGCGGCTCAATCCGTTCACATGTCGCGCATTTCCATCGGCAGAACTTAACCTAAGAGATATTTCGGTATTCGGCAGTGCTAAGGCATGTGATACACGTGAAGGCCAGTGCATAGAATACGGACACTGTTGACGCAAAGCTAGAGCTACTTTACGACAACAGTATATGAACATCGCATTCACCGCCGTCGCAACAAAAAGCACTTCCTAAGGTTTAACACCAGAAAACACCCGGACGCGTTGAGTCTTTAAAGTTTACATCATTGAAGTTCACAGTCATTGTGGAAGGGACACCGTGACTATAGCCCAGAAAGAAAGAAGAACAAGAGAGAAGTCGGGGAAGTTAACCAGGCACACACACGGTTGGCTGTGAGTTGAGCACAGATGGGCAGAAGCGTTAACGGTATGGTGCTAGCCCTCCTAATGAATGTCGACCACGCAAAAAGCAATCGCCAATCCTGGCACTGCGTGCAAGTACCAATAGGAGCAGTGGTATGACTCCACAGCTTGCGTTCGGCAGCGGACTGTCCCACTGCGTTGAGGGCCGTGCGCCAGTACAGTCCTGTGACCCGTTCCCAGCGGCTGAACTGCGCTTGCATGAAGAAGAGCTGACGCTCGGGCAGAAACCATGCGCGTGGCTTAGTTGCGTACGGGTCTCCCATCGTGGAACCACGCGATTCGGGGAGGAGGCTCTCCATCCGTGCCGCACCTCAGCGTCACCGGCTCGTGCTTGCGGACCACCGCGTGCACCGGATGCTCCGTGATGCACAGAACGCGGCCATTGTCTTCTCCTCCGTCACGTGACGCTGCATAAATAGAACGGGTAAATCACATAGGTGAGCAAGCAATCCCAGAAAGAAGCCAATGTGATAGTACGGACAGCTGAGAGAAATGGTTCGAGGACATTTTTGGCAGTGCGAGCCGAAATGTTACCCAGAAACCAACAATAAACTAATATTACGCAACTGGAGCGCTGAAGTTTGCATAAGTTAAAGCATTTGTGAATTTACCATGACATCCATAACGAGTATATTATTAACAATCTCACTTTCACCGTAGAACTTCATTTTCTCGATGTTAATTTAACACATCCCCATTATCGCAAACGGGGCTAATAAAACAACGCTATTTATGAAGTATCATTATCGTATGAAATGTAAAACACTGTTTTATTGAACTTGAAATCCACGAAAACTTGCAGACCAGCCGCTAGCCTGTGTGCATCACTTTATACTGTGGTTGGACATAATATTTGCACCGCTTGAAAATGTGCCTCCCTGTGAAGCATATACCGATTCTACACAGCTTTTACTTTCTTTGTCAAAACCTTTATTACGGGATTTCGCGATCGCAATACTGACGAGAAACCAAGCACTTCAATTGGTCTCTCATGGCTCGGGAAAATACAGAAAAAATACAGACTGCACGCAGAGACAACGTAGGGGAGAATAATGCAGTGCACTCTGGAAGTGCATCTAATAAATCATAAGGTCTTGCTGAATCGACAGAACAAACGTTCTGCTACTGATGTCAAAAATCGAAAACTCCTTCAGACACTCAGACCTAAAATAAAAAAGGGGGGAAGGTATGGGAGCTTTTATTTCATTTACTTTCGAAATCAGTTTCTCGAGCAGCCTGCAATCGGTGCCATCGCCACGAATTTCACAGGCGTGCGGGGAAGGATTTATTTTTATTGAAGTGGCGCTGTCCTGCAGGAAGACAGGAACTGCCACTTCGGCGCTTCGTGTCTGAGTCCCAAGCAGGTGTTCAAGCAACCAATGAGAGACGGTGGGCACGCCACGGTGTGCAATATCCGGTGGATAAGGGGAGCACTCGACTCTTAGCGGATTCCGTATGTGCCTCGCGAGCAATATTGAAGGCAATATGATTTTGATCAAGAAGTTTGCTTCGAACGTGTGGCAGCTTAATGTCATTCTTGTTTTTTTGTTTCTTTTGCCCTTTGCAATATTGCCGCTCTTTCGCTCCCCCACAAAACCATTAATCCCACTCCCATACATCGGTCACTTCATTACACTATCTACTCAATGTATTTTATAGCCACCTGCAAGGAAAGCCAAAGACGTGCAGAAGCTCTCTAGAGATGAACGCGCTATATCGACACTTGACCGTAGCAGAAAAACACGCACTTCCGCAGCTTCTGTGGTGAATCTTCTTCAAGGAGTCGTCGCCACGTTATGAGGTTTGAAAGGTGCTTTCTCGATTTAATATAGAGGCACAGCGAGAAGAAGCTACGAACGTCACAGCTTCGAGATTTAAGACAAAATTTGGCTGTGCAAAGACGAGAGGGTTTGACGGGCGTAGTTGTGGCTGGCTACTCTACTCTCTCATCAGGTAGGTTGAAATAATGGAAATGACTGCAAGAAAGAAACAAAATGCAAATAATGAAACAAAAAAAGTGCAGCCATATCCACGAAGTGAAAGATGATGAGTGGGCGAAGATTCGGAGGTAAACCTAGTAAACCATGAATCATCCGTACATTTAGCCCTCTCGATTTTATTACAACGCTCTCCCTAGCGTACGTCGCTGCACTAAATCGAACGATTGCCTTCCACCAATGGCACGCGCCATATGTGACATCATTCCTATTTTTTAACATCTAACATCTTTCATCATCAACTACAAGTACCGCCGTCTAGTTTATACCATCTTACATATTTTCATCATCAGCTACAAGTACCGCCATCTAGTGAAAACTGGAAGAAATAAACGAGAGGGTAGCTGCATGGATGGATGGATGGATATGGCTGTACCCTTTAGATTGGGCGGTGGCTAGCGCCACCAAGCCGTAATACCTAATGAACCAAAAACTATACTTATTTTTTTCCTTAAAAAGTGAGGTTGAGGACTCGTACTTCGCAGTGAAGGGTTTAATTTTCACTCGTGCCTTGACTTTAGCCACCAATCAGATAACGTCCTTCTAGTTGATTCTACCAGCTCAAAGTCTATTTTGCCCTCCTTGTCCCTAAACCCTAGTGCTTTGAAAAATTCTGTGCCATCTTTCTGAACTATAGGGTGAAGCCTTTCAACGAACAATATCAAGTGTTTGGCAGCTTCCTCCCCCTCTCCACACGCACTGCATACCGTGTCTACCCCTTCGTATTTGGCCCGATATGCCTTGGTTCGCAATACTCCCATCCTCGCATCAAACAGTGGAGAACTACTCCGAGTATTATGATAGATCTTTTCCTTGGCAATTTCCTGCTTAAAGGTTCGATAGATCTCTATTGTGGACTTTTTAATAATGCCAATTCTCCACATATTGGTCTCAGCTTCCTTCAACTTCGTCTTAACCGATAATTCTTATTGGTTTGACCCCTGCTGTTTAAGTATTTACCCGTCAATTTTCTGGTTCGCTTCCTCAATTTTTTATCGACATTCTTCATGTACAAGTAGCTGAAAACCTTCGTAGCCCAACGCTCCTCCCCCATTTTTCTCAATCGCTTCTCAAATTTGATCTTGCTGCTAGCGTCCCTGCCCTCAAATGATGTCCATCTCATATCACCTTGTACTCCCTGATTTGGTGTATTCCCGTGAGCTCCTAAAAAAGCCTACCTATTCCACGTTGCTTAATTTCTAATCTTGCCTGAACTTCTGATCTCATGCACAGGACCACATTGCCGAACGTCAACCCAGGAACCATTACCCCTTTCCATATTCCTCTCACAACATCATACTTATTGTAATTCCACAGTGCCCTATTTTTAATCACTGCTGCATTCCTGTTACCTTTAGTCGTCATGTATATTTCGTGTTCCCTCAGGTACTCGGTCCCATTGCTTATCCATACACCCAGATATTTGTATTTATCTGTTATCTCTAGCGTGACCTCCTGTACTCTAATCTCACTAGCTTCGTTGTCATTTAAAATCATGACTGCCGATTTTTTCTTACTGAATCTAAAATCTAATCTATCTCCGTCATTACCACAGATGTCCATAAATCTCTGCAAATCTTCCTTAATGTTGGCCATTAGCTCTATATCATCTGCGTACATTAATACTGGTAGTGCCTGATCAATAAGTTTTCCTTGTTTGACTAAAGAGAGGTTGAAGCCCAGTCCACTTCCCTCTAATTTGGCCTCTAATCCTTGTAGGTAACTCATGAATAATAAGGGTGACAGGGGGCACCCCTGCCTAAGCCCCCGGTTTACCTCTGCAGGCTTGGATACCTGCTTTTCCCACCTAATAACTACCTTGTTACCTTTATAGATACCCTTTAAAAGATTAGTGACTACATGTTCCACGCCTAGTGTGTACAGTATTCCCCACAATTCCTCTTGAACCACGCTATCGTACGCTCCCTTGATATCCAAAAATGCAAGCCACAGGGGCCTGTGTTCTTTTCCTGCTATTTCGTTGCACTGAGTCAGTGAGAACAGATTGTCTTCCAACCTCCTGTGTTTCCGAAACCCATTCTGCAGTTCCCCCAGCACCCCCTCATCCTCTATCCATGCCTGCAGTCTTTCCTTTATAATCTGCATCGCCAGCCTGTAGACCACTGATGTCACTGTTATAGGACGATAGTTGTTTATGTCAGCTTTGTCCCCCTTTCCTTTATAGGTCATGCTCATCCTGCTAAGTTTCCATCCATCAGGAACTTCACCACCGATTATTATTTTGCTCACTGCCTCTCTCAAAGCCTGCTTAGACTTCGGACCTAATGTCTTTATCAGCCTGATTGGAATGCCATCTGTGCCTGTTGATGTACTACTCGGAACCCTTTTCTCAGCCCTTTGCCACTCTCGTTGTGAAAATGGAGCCACTGCACCACTTGATTCGTCCTTGTCTATTGTGGTGCATAAAGTACTTCTTTGTTGAAAGTTTTCTGTCACTCTCGTTCTTATATATTCAATAGCTTCGTCCCCTTCTAGCCTAGCACCTTGGGCTGTAGTTATAAAACTCTGCTCTAGGCTCGTCTCAATTCTTAAGGAGTTTAGATGGTTCCGAAATTTCGCAGCAGCCTTTTTATCTTTTTTATGTACTTCTGCCAGCCACTGAGCTCCCTTTCTTCTAATATTTTCATTGATCAGAAGGGATGCATCCCTTCTACAGCTTAGAAAGGTTTCCCATTTTCTTTCAAAATCATCTGTCGGTTCACCCCGCTGCTAAGCATGTCTGTGTTCCCTAGAGGCTTCCTGACGTTTTGCTATGGCTCTTTTAACTTCCTCATCTTACCAACTTTTTGGTTTGTGTCTTCTTTTCCGGGGTGACTTGTCACGCGTCTTAGCAAGCTCTAGCACAAAGAGTTTAATTAGATTCGTGTATGTCCACACTGTCGTATTATCCTCCGTGATTACTTTCTCAATTTGTTTAGTGGCTATTTAAATTACATACAGAGGACGGTCTCACCATCTAGTGAACACTGTAAGAACTAAATGAGAGGTGGCTACATAAAGGGGACGCACGTACAGCCCACGCCTTAAGGAGCATCACCCCTTAAAGCCATCTTCATTTCGCCGCAAGTTATTTGAGCTATGGGTCCGCTTTCCTGAGTGACTCATCTACGCTGTGTTGCTTCGACTGCCATTCATACGGATAGATTTTTATTGACCTGATATGTTTTGTTACGTCAATAAATATGTGGGCCAATACTTTGTAGCTTTTACGAAATTCTCGGGAACTTCTTGCCACAGGTGTCACATATTACTTGTGTTGCTGTACTGCACCCGCTGGCGTAACTTTCACTTCACATAAAAAAATGTAAAAAAGACATCTAGGCTTTAACGGGCCCAACAGCATCATATGATTATGCAAGATTCTGTATGGGAGAGCTTCGGAAATTTCGGTCATCTGGTGTTTTTAGCGTGGACTGGCATCAGTGCACTGACACCAGTGTCGCGCTCTAGCATATCGTCTTGATCGAAATGTGATCACTTCGGCCGCCATCGAGCCAGCGTCTTTTGTGTCAGAAGCTGAGCATCGTAACTGCGATGCAACCGGGGAGGACACAGTATCAAGTGAAGTTTATCTCCGGCAATAAATCGGACATCTTTAGACGGAGAGGAGCCGAAAGCATCTTCAGAGCACCCAAAGACTCGCAGAGAGTGCGGTAGTGTTTTTATAATGATATCTACATCGACAATTTGAATGTGTAATAAACATATTACCATTTGCTGATGAAGTAATAAAGTCACGACTTAACCGCTTATTCGGGAATAAACGGTGGCATATAGCAGCGCGAATCGACTAGCTAAATGAAACTAGTGATTCAGCAATGTCCAACACTTGTAATGAATTTTGGAGAACGCACCAGTTTCATCGTAATAATTCTGCAAACTGTCTGTCAAATGCACCAGCTGTTGTGGCTGACATTTATTGATGTCTGGTGGTGGTTACTCTAGAACTCCAGCTACCTCTGTAATACTGCCTACGAGATCGCTTTCTAATAACTCCAGTACGGCGAGTGCTATATCTAGTGGGTGAATATTTTGTGTGTGGTAGCCTGTCTTGTTTCATGGATGTCGGATCATGTGCCCATGCACTACTAGCTTAAAGGGGCCCTGCAACACTTTTTCGACATGGTCAGAAAACGCTGCTGATCGGTAGTAGAGGCTCCCGACCACACGTGAGCCAAATATTATACCACAGCACGTGGCCTAGAATTCACAATAAATTATCAAAATTAGCTAAAAATTGGTTTTTCTTCTCTCGACAAAAGGCGCAATATGCCCAAAAAACACATGTGAATTACCCGTCTATCAAGTATTGGCTGATTTGAACTTGGCGCGCTCGCTCGTTACAGAGATCGCCGCGAGAGGCCGTGACTTGTCTACGCGTGCGTGCGCGATCACACCAAAAAAGCGGCGCATTGGTAGAAAAAAAAAAATAAAAGTGTTCAAGGTCACGAGGCGCGTGTGACGTTTTTCTGTGGCCTTGCCATCCCTACCTGCTTAGCTTCCAGTGCTTTCGTCGGGTCGGGAGAGGAGAGAAGGCAATTGCAGCATGCGACACACCTTTGTATCTCCACTCACACTAAACGGATTCTTAAAATTTTTGCTGCGTTGAATTTGAGAGGCAATAAGCTTTTCTAGTGAACACATTCCGTGGTTATTTGAAAAAGCGTTTCCGGCCCCTTCAAACACTACTAGCTTGACGTAGTGCAAAAAATTTCTGACTCAGTGTCTATCAAACTTTTCGCAGATGACTGTGTTGCATTAAAAAAATAACCTGCTCTGAAGACCATAACCTTTCACAGCAAACACTTCGTGACATCGAATATTGGCGCACAACGTGGGACATAGAATGAAACGTTGATAAAATAGTGCTCAAGAATATAAACCGAAAAACAAACCCAAATGTACTTACCTACAGTATCCATGGTTCTGTCGTTAAATCGGTAACGCAATATAAGTATTTGGGAATCACCATTTCAAGTGACATGACGTGGCGGGCACACATTTCGTCAGTTTGCACTTCTGCTTTCAGGATACTGTGTTTTTCTAAAAAGACGCTCACAAAGGACGCTGTGAATGTTAAATTTCAAGCGTATAATGCCATTATCAGACCTAAATTGGAGTATGCATCCGTGGCAAGGGATCTGTATCCAAAAAAGAATATACAGAACTTATAAGCGCTGCAAAAGAAAGCCATCAGATTTATATTTATTAAATATAAAAGGCTAGATTCCCCAACTCAGTCTATGAAATCTTACAATATACCCCCACTAGCTGTCCGCAGACAGGTCAGTCGACTTAAGTTCTTGCGTAATATTTTAAACGATTAACTTAGTATGTGTGCACCCTCATAGTTGACAGCCATTACAGCCACAACTACGCGCAATACTCACAAACACACTATTCAACACATTTTTTGACAAAACAGAGGCATTTAAACAGAGTTTTTTCCCCCGCAGTGTTTCGGATTGGAATAGTCTACCCGAGTTTGTTTGCGAGGCAGACAATTTTGATGAAGCCCTTGAACAACATCTGCAATTGAATCGCTGAGACTGTTAGTTAACTTATTGTGAGAATGTTGTATTGTACTGGTGTTGTCTTTTATTTCTTGGTTTAAACATCACTTTACAGCAACGCTGATGGATTGCATATGGTGCTAGTATTGTTAATCAATTATTTCTGTACTGTTATCCTTGATTTTGTAAGCCCAATCCTGCCTGGGTCATATTGGCCGGCAGTATCATGAAATAAATAAATAAATAAATAAATAAATAAATAAATAAATAAGAGAGAAAAAGTGTTTGATGTCACATATGGTGTAAATCAACCTGTCTTACGAACACATCTTATAAAAATTAAAGAAGGAACTCCTGTGACACTATTGAGCGAGCCCTCAAAAGGCATGATCAATGTGTCAACTAAAAGGCAACCGATTCAAGGTACATACCAATCAATATAAATGCTTCTGCAATCCACACTCTATATGAGATAGAGTGAGCAAGTTGAGATGGGATCTAAACATTGAATGCAAAAACAGTATGTCTGTGTTTCATAGCTGGTAGAAAACACACCTTTCTTCGCCCATTTATTCAAAGCAGGCTAATATTATTTCAGAATGCAGACTACTAAGTCGCATACTCGTAGGCCAATTCTTTTTACTGACATCACATTTTGTAATATTGTACGTCATACAAAACCACAAGGAGCATTTAGAAAGTACAGCATCATATGTTTTGCGCTCACCGTCATTTTCCTCCACTGCAGTGCGCTTTTTTTCGTAAACAGAGCAGTAGAGAGGTATATGTGATGAGTGTAATATTCAGGCATTCGGTTTTAGGGTTGTTTTCAGTACTAGCAAACTTTGGTCAGCTACGTATATTCAAGCAAAAAAAAAAAACTAAAAGATTTTTAATATACTTAGAAACCTGTGTGCACAAAAGAAACCATCTTTTTTTCATAATTTTCTTACTTCAACTATCCAGAGAATTTGATGGAATCAACATTCCAGAAAAAAAATTTCAGATTCCACGTACAGTGGGAATCAATGATATGCGAAGCACGAATGAGGAAGGTTGATATATCACTTTAAAAATACCACAGCGCTCCGAGGTGGACGAAAATGATGCCGTACATGACTTCCGTGTCATGATTATCATGTTTCGATGTGTCGTTTACTTGCGCCATCTATTCCCATCACGGGACACCTAATTTAGTCTATGTGGAGCTAGCGAAACGGCCGCGAGCACTCAATTAACGTGGTATGTTGTCATGTTCTTACATGACACGTGTGTCATGATTACTATATTTGCAACAGTCGTCACGTAACACCAAATTGACGTCACGTAACACCAAATTTGGTATATGTGGAGCTAGCGAAACGGCCGCTAGTGCATCATGAAGGACCTAACATACTCCAACGTAACGTTGACGCGCACGCATGTTGGGCACAGCGACTCTATACGTTAGCAAAACGTGAGAACTCTATAGTCTGACGCCAGGCGCGACCAGCGCGACTAGCATCTGTCGGTGTGGACCGACGCCAACCGGCGCAAAATGCGACATGCTGAATTTCACACCCACTACGTTACCCAGACAGCACAGCGGCTGCCTATTTTCGTGACAGAGGGACGCTGGACGCGCTAAAACGCGCATGCGTCAAAAGAACGCGGCGCGGCGCGCGCCTGCGAGTATATGATAGGACCGGCGATTGTCGTGGCAACGCCGGCGTGATGCGACTAAATGAATGCCGGCGTGCACGCGTGTCACGTCGAAGTGTATTGGCGCCTTGACTGTGGCATGCAGTCATGTTCTCACATGACAGGCATGTCATGACTATAATGTTTGAACCAGTCACATAACTTCGTCGTCTATTGACGTCACGTAATATCAAATTTGGCATATGTGAAGCTCGCGAAACGGCCGCGAGCGCATTATTAGTGTAGCATGTAGCCATGTTGTTCCTTGACACGCATGTCGTGATTATTATGTTGGGATGTGTCATTTACCTATGCAATTCATTCACGTACCATAATATCCAATTTCGTATATGTGATGCTAACGAAATGGCCGCGAGCGCATCATGAGCGTGGCATGTCACGTTGTTATTTGACACGCATGTCGTGGTAATCATGTTTGCACTAGTCTCATATCTTCGGCATCCACTCACGTCCCGTAATACCAAATCAGGTATAATTGAAGCTAGCGAAACGCCGCCAGAGCATCATGAGTGTGGCATGTAGTCATGTTGTTACATGACACGAATCTAATGATTATCATGTTTGCACCAGTCAAATAAATACCTTGGTCATCCATTCACGTACTGTAATACCAAATTTTGTATATGCGACGCTAGCGAAACGGGTGCGAGCGCATCACGAGCGTAGCATGCAGTGATGTTGTTACATGACACGCGTGTCATGATTTTCATGTTAGGGTCTGTCGCCTGTGTTCACCATACAATCTTGTCATACCATAACAGTTTTGCAACATGTCATGTGAACAAAACTACCGCAAGAGGAGCAAGATCATGAAATGTAAATTGTGACATTCATGATATACGTGACATGATTTTCTTGTTATGACCAGTCACATATGTTCTTACAGTAATGTGATGCTATACCATGTTTCGTATTCGTACCATCCAAACAGCAAGGAGAGCCTAAAGTCGCAGGTGGCTAGATAGATAGATAGACAGACAGATAGATAGATAGATAGATAGATAGATAGATAGATAGATAGATAGATAGATAGATAGAAAGTCGCCGAAGTTCGCTAAGAAATGCTTCGCATTTAAAAACAATGAAACCCATCATGTCATTCGATTCTCTATTGTGACGATGGAGTTTCACCATCGAAAATCCTGCGCGTCGTACACAAATCGAAATGCAAAGTGACAAACAAAAAACGACGCGCTCTGAAAGGCGATGAAGACGGAACGAGGACAGTCTTCAATTAGGGGTATTCGCGTTTGCAATGGAACCACGGTCTTACTTGTCAACGCGAACGCTGCACTAAAGTGTACTGGGGGGAGGGACGCTGTGTGCGACTCGGACACGTGTTGTCTGTATAGATGCCACCGAATGCTTTAGGCGTAGTTTTGTGAATAGAAGTGAGAACTAACACAGACAAGGCGTAGTTGGGTCGTGTCTCCTGTTCTTGTTCTCTTTTGCCTGAGAGAAAGATGACGACACAAACATGGCGCTGGCGAATCAAGCGAACACCGCGCCCTGAAGGCACGGTGGGATGATACGGGCCTTTCAATGGCGTTCTCCTCGGCCCTTTCACGAGCACGTGACTCTTTCTGTGCCCGACTCTTCTCTTTTTCTTTCTTAATGTTTCGCGGAATGGGGCAGACGGTTATGTGTGTGTGTGTTTCCCTAACTACGGTAGAGATGTTCTCCCGGCAGAATCGCGGTCTAGTACGGTGTCCCAAGCGAGTGAGGGTTTCTCTGCCGACCTTTATAAGGCATAATCGTTCCTTTTGCGAAAATAGTGTTGCTACCGCAAGCTTTTCGAAAGTTTTGAACACACCAAGCACTTCCACTTTGTTGACAAAGCTCGCCAGCTAAGACAAATTCAGGTTAACATCTATCCAGATTTGGAAAGGTGGCATCACATAAACCCCAATGCATGTGTAAACCGATGTCCGTGGTGCGAGTCACAACCGACGTTCCAACACGTCACATGGGACTGCCGGAACGAGCCTATGAAGGTTCAGTCGCCTCTGATACTCACGCTACTGGGGGAGCCTTGAGAAGCCGTCCTCGCCTGACCTGACCTGAAGACCATATGGGGTCTCCTGGATCAAGCCTGGTGAGCTGCAGTGGCCATTGGTGTCCTGGAATGGGGAAATCACCTTTGACATTCGCCCCTCCCTTTTTTGTCCTGTTTTTCATAAATAACAAATGTTGTATCATCATCATCATCATTTCTTTCTTCAATACAGCTTTCCTCTTATGCTCTGTAGAAAACAGTGTTTAGCGACTCGCCTGTGCATTAGCTAGAGTGTGTTGGCTTTTCTACAGAAAAAGCACCTTATTGGTATTATACATAGCCCTAATCTTTTTGTGTTTGTTAGGCTTGTACAGCCAATTACACAAATAAAACAATCGAAACAGGAAGTGCTCTATTTTTTTTCCCTGAAAAACAAGATTTTCGATGCAATGTCGGAAGCTACAGCTGAGGGCAGCTTTAAAGCATTGGAAAAGGTATTTTTTCGCACAGTGCTGAGAAAATTGCCATGAAATACGTCTTAAAAGCCTTGTAGTTCTGTTTTTTGTCCTTTAAAGAAAACAAGTGACGATTTGTTCTCTGCTGACGCACCCAACCCTGTCGTTATATTCTCTGAAGGGCAAAAAAAGAAAAAAAAGCTGCCAAAGAGAAAACTCGCTACAACAACCGAACTTGGGATGCAGTCCCGTTCTGTAAAGACACATGCTTTACGCGTAGTACGCCGTTTGCGAAGCCCACGTGGACGTGATTACTGCACGCCGCAATACTTTTACGGTCGCTTGAGGGATACGACCCGCTAAAAGCCGTGTTCGTAGTGACGTCAACATGTCTCTAATGACCGTCGCTTTACGCGAAGTCTATCAAGAGAGGCATATGCCGTTTGACGACAACGACGTGCGCTGTGCATACGTGCAGCCTCGGTCAATTAAGCGCTAGTGGTACACCTCGGTGAATTCGGTTCACACTCTAGAAGCCATTAGAGAAGTGTCGCATGCTTTTTACGACCTCGCTTTCACACTTGAAAACGAGGTTAATAGGTTATTCTATTTTACGAATATGACACATTCTTTTTTCTCGTATCTGTTCCTTCTTGCTCACTGGCCAACTTATTCATATTCCAACCTATCAGTGAAAAACAATTCGCCACCACCGGCTGAAATTCATGAGCCTCCGCACCAAAATATTTTGAATTCTACTGAAAACAACTACACTAGCGCTCAGACAAAAATTAATCATCGTTTCGTTGCCATCTTGTTCACAACAAAGTGGCTCATTTGCAGCCTAATATGCAATACAGTCTTCTGAAAAAAATGACCAAACTGCTTTTCATGCATACAAACTGTCCTGTGGAGTGCTACAATACATTATAGGGTGTGCCTAGGCGATTGATGAACGCTATATAATAATAAAAAATCCTTATTTTTTTATTCTCTGCTTTCTCATATATTCAATATAGACAAGCATAAAGCGCAATCATTACGACAGTTTTCATTAGCAAAGAAGACTCGTGAGCGAACAACGCTCCGGAGCGTCGTAACCGAGTTACTTACGTAGTACCCACTTCTTTGAAATGGCGATGGCACAGTTAAACATACGCAATTTCTGTAGCTTATCGAGACGGGTGGATATAAGTAGATCTCACGTGGTCAGAGTGACTTCCTGACGATTGAAGTATCAGCAATGGGAAGGACGCCCCAAGGGCCCGCCAAGAATACACAGAAACGAACTGCCTACCAACAAATGACCTCCGATAAAGCGTCGAGTGAAGAGCTTCCGTTAAGTCTCAGTACGAAGCACGCAGTTTATATAAGTGTGAAATCATTGTAGGGCTCGTAAAAGCCGCGGGAGAGCTCCACACAACGCGGCCCAGTTGTTTGTTGGCGCACGCGGCGGCGGTTTCATCGGCTGCTGCACGGCAGCGAAGCCAAGCGAGCAAACAGCGGAAGCGGTGGCTCAGCGAAGAACCTCGTAGTTTCTGAGAAGCGAGAACCGCGGTGGAGCATTGCTTCTCTTCTCCGCTTGCTTCCATCTTGCGAGGAACAGCCAGCAGGCGATGGCAATTACGACCGATAGAGGGCCTTCGCAGAGGGGGCAGGGTATGGACAACACAACGGGAACGCTTTGTTTTCGGCCAGCAGCAGACGCGGGACGCCCTCCTCATCTGCCGCCGCCCACTGCTTTGCTCGGCCGGCTGCGAAAGACCCGGCTTCGGGAGAGGCGCCTATCCTCCCTCTCATACAAAGACCATGCCGCTTACTGTGAACCATCATCAGCTGTGCGTGTGCGATGATCGCGTTCCGCTCTGACGAACGCGCCGTCGCGGACGGCGAGTATTGTCTCAGTACGTCTGGGCGAAAACGGTGCAGCGTTTAGTGACGAGCAGCACTCGTGGAAAGCTTGCATCGGCTAATCAGCAGAAGAATTTACCAATATTTCAGAGTGCCGAAAAGTTTCATGGAAAGACCACAGCTTCATAAAAACGACTAGACGAAGAGTGATTCATTGTACAAAGCCCTCGTCTTCTTTCGAATTCAAGAGGGCTACAGCGCTTATTGGGCGGCATTCCGATACCACTGCTATTGTCCATATTATGCAAAAAATCTTTTTAATGTTGAGCCTAACGCCATTCTCACATCATCGCTTGCAGGAGGCAGTTGCTTTGACCGGTGAATGACGGAAACAAATTCGAAGAATCTTCACATAAACCAGTCCATACCTATTATGCTAACCTTAATTTTTTCGTTAATTGATTGATATGTAGGGTCTTACGTCCCAAAACCACCTTATGATTATGAGAGACGCCGTAGTGGAGGGCTCCAGAAATTTCGACCCCCTTGGGTTCTGTAACGTGCACCCAAATCTGAGCACAAGGCGTACAAAATTTCTGCCCCCATCGGAAATGCAGCCGCCGCAGCCGGGATTTGATCCCGCGACCTGCGGGTCAGCAGCCGTGTACCTTATCTACTGGACCACCACGGCGGGGCAATTTTTTGGTTTGTAGCAAATGTTTTTTTTTAACACGAAAGTTATTTAGGCCAGGGTGCACCAAGATTTCAGTGACGTATTTAAACCACGGCAACGACATCCAAAAAATAGGCACGATCAAAACATTTTAATGAAAAAAAATGGCAGCATATCCATAGAGTGAATGATGGAGAGTGGGGCGAAGCATCCGTTTGTCCATTCGTTCTTGCTTCCGTCCGTCCATGCGTGCGTCTGTGTGGCCGCCCGTGCGTCCATCCACCCGCCCGTGCGTGCGTCTGTTCGAGCGTCCACACGTCCATCTGTGCGTCCGTCCGTGCGTTCGTCCATGCATGCGCTACTGCGTCCGTCCATGCGTCCATCCGTTCGTGCAGCCATCCGTGCGTCCGTCCATGCATCTGTCGGTGTGTCCGTTCGTCCACCTATTCAACACTCCAAGTACCACCATCTCGCATCTTTTCATCATATATTCCTCATGTAGAAACACCGCCATCCAGCGGACATTCCAAGGACTGAACGAGAGGAGGCACACGCACACTTTCTTACGGCTTGCGCTTCGTGTCTACTTTCCACCTTTAACCACCTCGAGTTCATGGTATATACTGGTTTACTGTATTCAAGACACTGCGGCCCAATGCTCGCTAAAACTTTCTAAAACCAAGGAGGCTATGCCCAGCGAGTACAACGTAGCAACCCTTTCTTGTCAGATAGTGCTCAATGTATATGCCAATGGCTGCTAAGGGGGAATGAGAAACATGAGAATTCGGCTTTTAGTTAACGCGCACGCTGCGAATTTTTTATTGTACAACAACGCACGATCTTGGGGCCGCTAGGGGGCCAAGGTGTGCGGACGCGCGTCGCATCGGCTCCTCAGATTTTCTATGGTTTTCGGCGATTTCTTTCCAGCCATTCAGTTCAGAGTATTCCCAAGTGACTGCGAAAGTCCTGCGGTCTGTCCCGATATCATTTGTGCAGGTGAGCCCGCGTTTCAGTCACTTTTCGAAGATTGCCCGTACCGCCACGCTGGCACGACAGTCAAGCCAGTAGACAAGGCACGGCAGGCCTGACAAATCGTCGGAGCAAGCGGGTGCCCCATCCGCTGCACCGGCGCCCGAAATGGAGTTCGTGCAAGTCGAAGGGGAGGAGATATCGCCGACAGAGTTCGGAAAAGAGCAGGGATGGTGCGAGATCAAACGAAACACCAAGAAGGCGGGTGGAGACGTCGACCCGGCGAAGAACCAGCAAGCAACGCCAGCGTCTACCGAGAAGGCGGCGTTTATACAGAAAGCGACGCAGTACGTGCGGAAAATCACCATGACGAGCCGAATGCCCAACCTGCCAACGGATGACTACAAGATCATCGTGCGACCCCGGGACGGCTTCAACGTATCCCACTACCAGAAGGACCGCGTCCACTGCTGCATACGCAACGCTGCAGGGGTGGGGCGCGAGGTAGCCGAGGAGGACAGCGTCTGTCTCAATGAGCGACAAAACGTTATTGTGGTAAGCACGCCGTCAGAAGATCGTGCTAGACGATATGGAGGCATTTGCAAGCTGCGAATTGGCGACCATGAGTTCGAAGCGAGTGCCTACAGAGCGGCTCCGGAGAACACGTCCAAAGGCCTCATCAGGGGCATATCGCTAGACGAAAAGCCGGCGGACGTCGTGAGAAGTCTCGTCAACCACCGCAACCCGAACGTCCTGCATGCCAAGCGCATGGGAAACACGACCAACGTGATAATCCTTTTCGACGGCTACTACTTGCCTCGGTACGTGAACTACGGCGGGATGGTGATACGGTGCACTCTTTACAAGAAACATATCGATATGTGCTACGAGTGTGGTCGTCTGGGACACAGGGCCGACGTGTGCCCCAACCCGAACGACAAGAAGTGCCGTGGGTGCGGATGCGGTAACCCGCCCGACGATCATCGGTGCGAGCCGGTGTGCCAACTGTGCGGAAAGGGTCACCTCACCGGAGACCGCAAGTGCAAAGCTAAGTACAAGACACCCTACCTAGTCAAGCGCCGACAGTGGGAACGCAGAATGCGCGAGGAGGCTGAGGCCGCCTACAGCAGTAGCAGCACCGTCAACGACGGGGAGGAGGGCTACGGACGACGCCACGCACCGAGACGACGTCGCGGCAACAGTCGATCGGCCTCGAGGGAGACCCGCGCGCGGAGCCGCACTCGCTCCCGTACTCGTTCTCGAGCCCGCTCTCGCAGCGTCTCCCGACCCCGTTCAGCGAAGCCTCGTAGCACGTCGACGGCCCGAGCCAACCACACAGCTGCAGCCAAAGGCGGAGGAGTGGTTGACCCCCATAAATTGAGCTGGGTGGACGTCGCCTCCGGACGCGCGCCCAGCGCACCACTAACGCGAACCGAGACTGCCATTGATAGAAACCCAGATGTAGACAGACGCGGCAGCTCTGCTAACAAACGCAACAGCGACCCAGAAAGTCTAGTGCAGAAACGATTGGATCAATTCGAATCAATAATCCAAGAACTAAAGCAGGAAAATGCAAGGTTAAGAAACGAAATTGCCACGTTGAAGGGGGAGGCCCCGACAGTTCCCTTTCCTCCTCCTCCTCCAATTAAACCCGTCGCAGCCGACGCGGCTGCTAGTACAGCCGAGAGAGTGGAGGAAGTCATGGAAGCTCAAGACGCGCACCCCGCACCCACCAAACGTAAGGCACTTGACCCGGAACAATTCGACGTCAAATCGCAGAAACGCGAGGAGAAACTGCACGAACGAGTCGATAGACTCGACGACAAGGTAGACGCGATGATGACCCAACACGCGCAGCAAACCGCACAACTTAACAACGCAATCGCTCAGCAAACCGCACAAACCAAACAGTTGAGCATTGCAATATCTCAGCTCACAAAAATGGTCGCGACGCTGCAAACGCGCATAGACAATATCGAAATGCGACTTCCGGGCGCAGTGGGTCGTCCATGTACGAACGACTGGGAAACCGTACTTTAGGCCGTTACCCGACGAAGAGGCGCAGGATCAGCCGGACGGCAAACCATAACACGTACAGTCACCATGGCTCGACACGAAACCATACAAACACAACGCCCACAGCAGCATAACACACGGAACACGTTCACTATCTGGCAGTGGAACTTCAGGGGGTACAGGAGGAAACGGGCGCTTCTCCAACAATTCTTACGTAGCCGGCAACGACCGGACGTAATACTATTGCAGGAAACCAATCACCCGGTCAAGCTGGCGGGGTACAAATCTATAGACGAAGCTGTGACCGCGGGAGCCCCACCGGCCGCTGCAACGCTAGTGCGACGCAACCTCACCGTGGCGCAACGCGAACTTATGAACGTTAGCATACCGCATGTGTTCATAGAGCTCATCCCGACGAAAGGGCGCGGCCCCGGCCTGTTTGTGCTGAACGTGTATAGCAGACCCAAAGCCAGACACCGCTTTAGCACGTTACTGCGAGAGGTGCGCGAGGCAGCTGTCGACGGGCCCTTGCTCATCGCGGGCGACTTCAACGCGCCCCACGCGGCGTGGGGGTACGGCTACGAAACGCCAAAAGGTAAGCGCCTTTGGGACGATGCGCAGAATGAGGGCCTCGAGCTCATCACAGACCCTTCCGCGCCTACGCGCAGGGGCAACAGCGTATGTGCAGACACCTCACCCGACCTCACATTTACCAAGAACGTTGCTAGCGCGCGATGGCACAATACACAGGAGGACCTGGGTAGCGATCACTCAGTGATCGAGACCCAGGTCGACGCTGAACCTCGCCACCGCGTTCATCGGGAAGGTACCAAGGGCAAGAACCACCGGCTGGTGGATTGGGGCGCGTTTCGCAAAGTCCGGAAAGAGCAGAATCGTGGCAATGCGGCTATTGAGGATATAGATAGCTGGACTGCGACGCTCAAGGGGAATTTAGAAACGGCGACGCGGGAGGTTCCGCCAGAAGCACATCTCGAAGTGGTAGACAGCAAACTCCTACACATGTGGGAAGCCAAGCGCAGCCTGCAAGACAGGTGGAAGCGTCAACGCCACAATCGAACGCTGCGCAGGCGCATAGCACGGCTAAGCAGGGACATTGAAGAGCACGCGTTACAGGTATGCAAAACGCAATGGGAAGAGATCTGCAATGGGATAGAGAACCAGCTGGGACGGGCCAAGACGTGGCATCTCCTCTGGCACCTCTTGGATCCAGAGGAGACGAAAACATCGCACGCACATAAGCTTAACAAGTTGCTGCACGACTACAAAGGCACCCACGCGGACTTTCTAGATGACGTGCGAAGCCGTTACTTTCAGTCACGTAGCCCCCTCGCGCACTCGGCATACGCCTGGGAGGGTGAGGGTAACGCGGAGCTAGACGAGGACTTCAGCGTTGCAGAGGTGAGGGCGGTGCTGCACAGGCTCAACACAAAGTCGGCGCCAGGCCCGGACGGGATAACCAACAAAGCGCTACGTAACTTGGACGATGAGTCGATAGAACAACTGACGGCTTACATGAACGAGTGCTGGAATGCGGGCGCTATACCGAACTCGTGGAAAACGGCGCGCATAATTATGATCCCCAAACCGGGCAAACGAGTACAGATTGACAACCTTCGACCGATATCCCTGACGTCCTCCGTTGGTAAGGTCATGGAACATGTGGTTCTCGCTCGCCTTACCAACTACCTCGAGGACCGAAACATGCTCCCACACACGATGCTGGGGTTCCGTCGTAACCGGTTCCGTCATGCTTCAACTCAAGCACGATATCATAGACAATCCCACACGATCCACCAAAGCGATACTCGGGCTCGACCTCAAAAAGGCGTTCGACAACGTTAGCCATGCTGCGATACTTGAAAGTATACGAGCGTTGGGACTGGGCTAGAGAACGTACCACTACGTACGAGATTTTCTTACGGGCCGCCGGGCCCGATTAGCGATCGGCGGACTAGAATCGCAGGACATATACATGGGATGTTCGGGCACGCCGCAGGGCTCCGTAATCTCGCCCATGCTCTTTAACCTCGTGCTTGTCGGATTACCACGAAAACTCGCTGAGATAAAAGGCCTCCACCATAGCTTGTACGCCGATGATATCACCCTCTGGGTTGCCGAGGGAAATGACGGCCACGTAGAGCAAACGCTGCAGGAAGCCGTCGACGTGGTGCAGGACTACCTTCGCGACACTGGCCTCGAATGTTCCGCCGCTAAATCGGAGCTCCTGCTGTATAGACCATCGCGCAGGGGCCGTAAACCCAAGAACGTCGATTCCGCATTCGAGTGTGCATATAGAGAAATTAATGTACGCACATCAGACGGCGCTGTCATCCCACAAGTTAACACCATTAGGGTACTGGTCTTGCGCCTGTCCGCCAACGGCCACAACGGCGAAACCATTCGCAGACTAGAGGGCGCGGTCAATGAAACAATCCGGTTGCTGAAACGAATAACAAATCGGCATAGCGGAATGAAGGAAAGCAATACCATTCGCCTGGTACATGCTTTCGCTATGAACCATATAACGTACGTCGCCTCCTACCTCAAGTGGCAGGCGACTGAACGCACCAAACTAGATTGTCTCATCCGCAAGGCGTACAAACGCGCAATCGGATTACCGGCCAATACCAGCACGGAAAAATTTCTCGAGCTGGGGTTGCACAATACTCTAGATGAGATAATCGAAGCACACAACATCGCCCAGTACGAACGTCTGGCGAAGACCAGAACTGGTCGACATATCCTCGAGACACTGGGTATCAACTACCATACGCAGCGCGGCAAAAAGGTTGGGATACCCAGACGTATTCGCGAGCGCATCGTCGTTATGCCGTTGCCTAAGAACATGCACCCGACACATCACATCGGTCGGTGCAACAGGCGCGCCCAAGACCTTGAAAAGAAATTCGGCAATAGCAAAGACACAGTTTACGTGGACGCGGCCCGTTACGACTGCCACCGCAGCTTCGCGGTCGCGATCACGGATCATGTAGGAACTTGCGTCACGAGTGCGACGATAGGCACGGAAGAGACGGAGGCGGCCGAAGAAGCTGCCATAGCCCTCGCGATAGCCACCACGGACGCCGAGGTGATAATAGGCGACTCGCAGGCGGCGATACGCAACTACGCCAGCGGCCGGATTTGCGCGAAGCGGCCCGCATTCTCCAAATTCACGAACGCAACATCTGCCACAAAAACGACAGTTTCCTCGTATGGACCCCCGCCCACACGGACCCTCCGCTTGCGGGCAACGCGACTGCCCACGCCGCGACTCGAGGACTTACACGCCGAGCTGCGACGCCTGCCGACAGTCCCGATGTCTTGCACACTTCGACAGCGATGCGGGAATGGACGTAGGGAGATCGCATGACCACTTACAGAGACATCACGCAACACTACAGACTGAACAGATGCAAATATCCATCACCCCACGCCAAACTAAACAAGAAACAGCAGGTTGCCTGGAGACAACTACAGACACACACGTACCTGAATCCGGTGATCCTTCGCCTCTGCTACCCAGGCATTTATACGTCCGACGCGTGTAAGGCGTGCGGAGCCAGAGCGACGCTGCAGCACATGCTGTGGAAGTGTACCGGTAACGCGCAGCAGTCCCCTACGAACCCGGTAGACATGGCAGTCTCGAACCGCGAGGCGCGATGGGAGGCGGCTCTGCTCAGCCACGACCTTGCCGATCAACTGTGGGCTGTCCGGCAAGACCAGGATGCCGCCCGGGTCCAAGGACTCGAGGCCGTCACCTAGGCCGGGGGGCTTGTAGCCCCATCCCGCTCAATGACGCCGGACATGTTCAATAAAGTTTTTACTCACTCACTCAACAACGCACAGAAGAAATCTCCCACCGGCACCACTTTGGAGGTCAAACTGTAAGACTGGTTACACAACTACTACGACTACGAGTGACGAACGGGTGTTGCTATAAGGAGCTTCGCCCTAAACGAGTTCTGTCAAAGGGACTCGAACCCATGACCTCTTAGTCGGTGACAACAGATGCCGAGGAGCCTATTGATACATACTTTGTAGGCTTTAACAAGACGCCTGTAGTGTCTACCACAGTCTTCTCACAGTGCTCATAGAAAAGTGTAGTAATTCATCAAGACCGTGACATCCACATCCTCAAGAGCGTCATTTCGAAGTCTCCCTCCCATTCGGCGCGTTCCCAATATAAGAAGTACAATTTTGTCAGTGCCTTGGCCCACTATCAAGTGACTACCTTGCCCCAGGCCTCAACGAGACTAATAGCGTCCAACCATACAAAAATACCTCTGCAACCAAGGAGGTTACATACTGTAAAACCTCCTTGTCTGCAACGAGCCTGCGTCACCTAAATGTAGCTCCACGTTCCCCAATTACGCTCACCCCGCGAAAAATTGTGGCTGGCCGAAAGAGATAATGAAACTGGCGTTGCATTTCCCTCTGATCGGGCAGTTGTATTCAATAACTCAAAAAGCCTCCAGTTGGCGACCTTAGCCGATGTTTGTCTTACAATCAGTCACGTTATTCTGCCTCCACACCACTTTCTTTGATTCCACTCTATATACTATACAGCTTTGACAGGCATCTATGGCTTCAGGGCTTTCTTTAATCGTTGATCAGTTATTCATCATGAACGTTCGTGGTAGGAATGGAGAAGTGTCACTAAGCGTCATCGTGGATGTATTTACGTTAAACGGTTATATAGCTGTAATGCGCCAAAATGAACATATTATGAAGCATGAAGATACTTTCACAGCGCGAACACAGGCACACCACAAAGCAAGAGACGACACGCTTGACACTGCCGTCTCTTTATTTGTGGTGTGTCTGTGTTTGCGCTGTAAAGTGCATCTATGGTTGTGAAGAAACTAGACCAAAAAGAAGTTTTACATTGCATAAGCTCTCTCATATCGATGTACAGCCAACATGAAACTACTTCTGTAAGGAGACGTTTTACTTCCATGTTATACCCTTTATTATAACGGAGATATAACTATATTGTTTGTATAAATTGGAATTTTGCATAGGTGTGTTATGAGGATTTTTAAGCAAACGTAAGAAAAAAGACATTCATGCAAGGCAGCAAGGGCACACGGAGACAGTGGCTTCTTTTTAACCAAACATCCCAACTTTTAGGTCTAAGCTTAGGCGCTTCTTCATACAAACAGTTCCACTGATTAAAACCATGGGAAAACGTTTTGGATATCAATTAAGAAGGTTCGTGTACTGAGATAGCTTTTTCGGATATTAAGTTGACAAAAAAGGTAATAATACCTTCACATGGTTTGGCCACCGACTTTTACTTGACATCTCCCAATCTATGCCGCATGTAGCTCACCGATATAAATCACAGCGCATAAGTTTTCGCCGTAAAATGCCCCAACTGTGAATCATGGGAACCTAGAAGCTCGAAAATTGTCTCAAGTTAACCGTGGGCGTTACATGCCGTGCTGCAGCGTATTTGAGTGACAATTCGTGCATATTTCGTTATTGTGAGCGTGCTCGTTGTGGAAAAAGTGCCAGTTACTTTGTGTTACAAGATAACAAAAAAGGGATTCTAAGGTGTTAATAAACGGTCACACATTAAACAAGTTGTTGTTCCACTTCACTAAACACCTTATAAAAAGGACACCTGAATTATTTTTACATAGACACAGATGTATCTACGACTGCATTCTGGATTTTGAATACCGTACAACAGAAGGCGTTCCAGTATGCGGAATGATACTATTTTCTGTCAGCGCACTCGGGATTCTCAGAAGACTCTTTGTGGCTTCAATTTTGGAATCGACAGTGATGTGGTTAGATATTCATGTATATGTACACGTTGCGGGAACACAGACATGGCATGCTTTTATTTCTTCGAAAGATCTGAAAATCAGAAAGGATTTCTTGTGTTACTATAGAACTGTTCTAGAAGGGAAACCTACGGCAATGACTGTCTAAGTTGAGCGGAAAGCCTGTACTGTAATCCATAGCCTTCTTTCAGATCTTGACAGATGCATCTCACGTGCTTTCTACCGCTTTTACTCTAGCCTAGCGCCATCGTGTCCTGCGTTGATGAGGAACAGAACAAATTAATTTTCCTACTCAGCGCACACATTCTATAGGCTAGCCATCAGGTTGGACCTTTTTCAACCTATTTACCATCATTTTAGGGAATGTGTATAACACCTACAATCCAACCATACACGTGTTTGACAAGCGTATAAGCTACTGTGCGACATTAAGCAGCCAACACACTTACAAACTTTCTCGCGGCTTTTTACACCCAGTGAGTCCCTCTCAGTCATTACCTGCTCTTGTCGAAGTATCAATTACATTTCATTAGGTTATAATCACTCACTCACTCACTCACTCACTTATTTATTTTTTATGCATCACCAAGAATACACAAAACACAATGTTCTATCCGCCGTACGTGGTGATTCACAGTACATTGTCCACAACAAAAACATTATCACAAAAGTACAAAATGACTCGGGTAGATCGGTACTATACGAATAACGTGTTTTGCAGATATTTTATTTTGTAAAGGAGGAATACAGTGATTTTCTTACACCCTTAGCGACCTCAAAACACCACAACGTATGTCTGTACATCTAAGAAACGCTGAATCATGGTTTGTAGCACGTTTTAGCACTGAATATCAGCTGCAATCCCTCAAAAAGAATTTACCAAAAATTCAAAGCACTCATGTTCACGCTACTAAGTTATCTCACAAGTAATTGAAGATGTATTTGCTAATATGTAAGCATGTACATGGCATATTCATGTATATGGATGTAAATGCAATGATCATGTTTTGTTTGAGTGCTTTGCTATTTATGAAAATATATGTATCAACGAATGCTCAACCTCCTCTAATCATGCATATGAGTGCCATTCTTGTTTTGTCGAAAAATGTTTACGTTTTCGCGCTGTCATATACAGCGCTTACTGGACCCAGTCGAGCTGCTGACGGCAGCTTTCAGCCCTGGAGGACGTTTCTAGTTTGTACTAGAAGAAATAATAAAGTTCAAGTTGAAGATTGTTTTATCACTTCCTGACGTGCTCGACACGCTTCGCTGTAGTCGTTGCCGCAGTACGTTTCCTTGTGAACGATGACCGTAAAAGAGAGTGCGCAGAGAAAGAGGTAAAACGTTCAAGCTTCCTCAGTTCCAAAGGCAGAGCGGGAACCTATTTTTGTATCTGAATAATAAACAACGGCTATACAACTCGTGCAGAATTTTTCAGGTGGAGTAACGTTTGGACAGCGTAACTGCCTCTCCCTAAGAGGAAGCATAAGGGTATAAAATGCACAATTTTCTCTCACTTTTTATGATGTAATACACTCTTGAACTGCATGAACAAAAGCCAAAGTATGCTACGAGTAGGAAAAAATAAAGGCCAAATAGATGACGACAGTGGCACGCTCTTTAGAGCCTTTTGCAGTCCCGAGAACAGCGGCGACCAAATGACGCCGGAAAATGAGGAACAGTAACGACCAACTTCCGGTCGACGTGTGCAAAACGGCAGCGCGCGTGTCGAGCGCCTTCTGCCCTTCAGCTTTGTGCTACGTACATGTCGTTCGGACCGGTAAAAGCGTGCAGTGGAGTAAAACTTGAGACTCCGTAACAGCTGCAGTCAAAGGCGTAGTCCTGTGCATGAAGTGAGGGCTGTAGAACACCGCACGCGCCACTGCAGGGGTGCAGGTAGTGTCGCAGTTGACCCAATTGTCCAATGCCGGGACATGAAAGCTTGGTAAATGTTTCATACAAGCACGAACAGTTTAGGCTGTAGCATCCTTGAAATACGCTGGCAGCCTGACAGCATCATCAGTACAAAACAAGGGTAGCGATGCGGGCTTATTGGTCTGTCACGCTTTTGGAATATGGGCACGAATGACAAGACAGTACACAAGCGTCTGTATGTGTGTGTGTGTGTGTGTGTGTGTGTGTGTGTGTGTGTGCGTGTGTGGGTGTGTGTGTGTGTGTGTGTGTTTTGTTCCCTTCGTCCCGGTCTTTCCGGGCCCCCATGCAAAAACCATCTTTACAGTTCTCGCACATTCCTCTAGACGGCGTTGGAATCGCGATGCGTCAACGCACTTTTCAGCCACTGCTCATCTGTATTGAAGTTTACCAGCACGGGTTCCGACCACTACCTTTTTTAGGGTCTAGGTTAACGGTCACATTTGTATGAGAAAATGGTTGGGTTGTTGGTCCCCCATGCAAGATGTCCTGCGATAGCAGCGAAAAAAAAACATATTAGCGCGTTTCCATTTTCATATTGAACAACCTTGCCCGTCTCTGAAGATGGCTCCCTACTGACCACCAGGCGCATTCAGAGCAATGGTTTCCTAGCCATATATCTGCATATTTTTACCACTACCAGTGCTACTTCGCCCATTTACAGCTCTGTTTCTTTCTCACCATTTCATTGCGCAATTCATATCGTCCTTCTCATATGTGTTTATATCCTTTATCTTTAATATTATTATTTTCCTTTTTTGTGGAATCTTAATCCCGCGTTGTATTGCTTTGCAAAGTAGCATGCCAGTGGTATAAAGAAGCTGGCAAAAGCTCCGTTTGCCTAAGAAAAAGCCTCTTTTTTTTCTTTCGCTGTTGGCCCCCGAGGATTACCAACGTAAAAACGTCAAACTGCAGTCGTCTGTGGTATGACACTTGTGTGTAAAATTCAGTCGTGCACGATTTTTCTCGGTCATACACGATGTTTTGGAGGATAGATTTTTAATTTATGAAAGACGAGGACCGCGAAAAAGAAAGCACGGACAACGACAACCAAGTCGTTCTTCTTTTTGTCTTTGTTCTCGCACTTCATATTCACACAGATATATCACTCAGTGAATACCAACTAGCCCAAATTCAAGTGATCATTAAGCTCACTGTAGTCCGTAAATGAAGAAAACTGAAAGCTGTCAGATCAGGGGAGGGGGTGTCGTGCATACATTACTCTCAAACCACAGCCTGCACGGCTGACCTCAGATAAGCGTTTCTTGTACCATCCCTTCAAAGAGAGCGCTCCACCACGCCTGCCAAATGGCGCTGCGGAAGATTATGTAAAGGGTCACATGGAAAACGGAGACGGGCTGCTTGGATGAGATCCTCGATGAGAAATGAACATAGGTGGGTTGTTAAATGCCAAAGAGTAAAAGCCTTCTCCGCAAAACGAAGGGTTCAGGAGGGGGAGCTCTGGCGGCAAGAGTAATTAAAGAAATGAAAATGAGGCTGGGAGAATTCGGGGGCTGATTAAAATCATTGCGAGGGAGGCCCCGTCAGAGTGCACTGACGGATGAGCGCGCTGCGTCAACAGCGAAGAGAGAACCTACACCAGTGCGGCGATGCCTCCAGCTGCGTTGCTGTAACTTCGGGAGGGGCGATCATGGATGATTACATCTCGAGTAGAACCGTGCCTGGCGAAATTGGCTCTGCCGTCCTGCTTCTGACCTTGAATGATCCGTGTTATTTTCTGGCAACTAGTTTTAATTCCACTTCTCGCCATCACTAAATTAGAAAGTTTACTATAAGTACGTCGCCGGCGAGAGCGAAGCAGCAAATGGAGCCGTGCAAAAGGATAGCGGTAATGAATATTATTCAAGTTTAATGAGTTTTGCTGCCGTAAGGTATTTACTTACTCTGCTATTGGATCATCAATTTGCATAAAACATGGTAATTTGAAAAGAAGGTGACGTGTTGTGGCCTGTCTGGATGTATGCTGTAACACAGTTTCCTATCTGCAATTTTTCAGCCGTGGCGCTGCAGTTATTCGGCCACTACGGGTATTTGAGCAGAAGCAGACAGCTTTATATAACTTTAGAGTTTGTAGGCCTTCGTAAGTCGTAGCGGGATTAGTCCTTGTGCTTTTTGCGACAAATTTTTTCCCAATTTTTCACTTCACCAATTTTACCAATTTTCACCAATTTTACACTACTAGTTATAAATATATATATATATATATATATATATATATATATATATATATATATATATATATATATATATATTTATATATATATATATATATATATATATATATGAATGTAGATGCGCTTTCACATAACAACTGTTTATTGTGCCGACGTTTCGACGGGAACCCCGTTGTGATGAGTGAAGAAAACGACTACGACGGAAGTGCGGGGCAAGGCGCGTGTAATGTGCGCGTGAGTGTCAGCGAATCAGCTGATGACCTGTGGTGGCCCATAGAGGTGGCGTGCCACGATTGGGCCACGCGCGACCATCACGTGGCAGTGGGCTTTGTAGCTGGGGACGAGCCGAAGCAGCGGCAGACTGAAGACAGCGGGCCGAAGCGTCGGACGCAGGCGATCCAGGTTCCGGCCAGGGAACGCGGTCGTCCACGCTGCTGCCGTCCAACCACCAGCTGGGGCGGCATTGCCGGCACGAGTACTGCATCTCGGGGCGCGGCCTGGCCTGCTGTTCTCTTCCTTGCCGAGGGCATCGCGGATCTCGGCGAGGCGTCTCCACGGTCAGCCGTTCGACACAGCGATGAACGTGGCCTGGCTAATGGTCACGGTTGCGTCGAGCATCGCGTCTCGGCGCACGCTCTTCGCTGGACGGGCTGGCCATGCCCCGCATGGAGCATCGCGTCTCCGATGCGGGTTGACTGCTCCGTGGTCGCACCCATGCCATCAAGCGCCGGTGTCACCAGAGCGTCGCATATCGGCAAGGGACGAGCGAGACGTTTTGCCGGGCGAGACGCGGGAGTGCGCACAGAGGAGCACGGAACCGGGCGAGGTCCAGGGTGGCCGAGGATCCAGGTGCCAGGGAAGTTGCAGGCTGAATCTAGGATTGCCGAGCGGTGCCGAGTGATGCGCCAGACTCGGACGTGGGCCACGAGCTCATGAGCTGCAGTGTGCACCCGAGGGTACCTGGCGGTGCCCTGGCCAAGAAGAAGGAACGTGCGGAAAAGAGAGCTCGAGGGTTGAGGCCACGAAGGCAGAGGAAGCGGTGCGCCGCTCGAGAGGACGAGTTCCTGGCAGCGTTCCTGAGCCGGACGTGAGACCCGTACGTGTCGGCCAGGTCGAGCTCCGGTGTGTCTATTCAAGGTACAAGGCCGAGACCTGCCGAACGGCTCCTGCCTGGGTGCAGTGGCCGGGAGCAGGTTCGTGGGCGAGGCCTACCGGGTGTGGTCCTCGTGAGCCGTGGCCTGATCCTGGACCTCCGGAGTTGCGACCCTGACTGCTGGGTTGGCCGCGACGTCCGACTCAACGGCGCTGCACACGGTAGCGTATCCGTGCGCCGTCAGCCGTTCCACCCATGCCATGAAATAAAAAGTTAATGTTAATCATTTCTCGTCTGCTATAGACAAACATAGTGACGAACGTTCCTTAAATATCACACCCGTCTTTTTCAAGGCATCTTGAAAAAGACGGGGTTCCCGTCGAAACGTCGGCACAATAAACAGTTGTTATGTGAAAGCGCATCTACTTTCATATTTATAACCTTGCGGCAACTGAAGTTATTCTTCTATATATATATATATATATATATATATATATATATATATATATATATATATATATATATATATATATATATATATATATATATATATATATATAGGTATATAGAGTTCTAGATTTCTGGGTAGTACGCAATTGCACGTACCTCTATTATTCCAGTTTCACAATACATATAGAAACATGATACCATTGCCTCTTTCTTCGACAAAGCATTGTTACTAAGACATCAAGATGCAAATCTTTCTAAGAGATGTTAGTAGGAACTGAAGCATCGAAATTCAAAAGAACATGTAGGCGGGGGCCGGACCCTGTATATATATAGTTAGTGTCTATCAGAAGAGCCTCCTAGAGCTCGGACATGCGTTTAACGTCTTTACTTGTTAAAACTTTCTGAAACTTCATTGATAATTTCTTGCAATTTATAATTAACGCCAATAACTATACCTACTTACGGAACGTATTTTATATATCTGGGCCTGAATGACAGCACGCTGTAATAAATTTCTATTATTAATATGTGATTTTTGCGTATACAATGCCCTCGTGAGCTGACTTCGATAAGAAACCGTTCTCAGAGCGATTCGTTTTGGAATGCAAACCTTCGAAGCGATCTCGTTGATGGGCGATGAGCGCAGTACTGCAGTTTGTAAGAACAGAAAACCTACACTATACAGTTGTAGAACTCGCTGCACACACTGTTTTCCTTTTACCCTCAGTTTGCATTCATTGTGCTACACGTGATCGTGCATCCAAATAACGTGCTATGATCGTGAGTGGGTTTAATCGCATGCCAGTTCACGCACCTCAGCATGCTACCATCGTGACTGGGTTTTATCGCACGCCGAGAAACCGAATATTTTGAACGAGAACCGTTTGTATGTTTATTTAGAAGAAAGCACCAACATAGCAGTATAAGTTAGCCGATAAAAAATTGATTGCAGGCGGGTGGAAGAGATATGTCTAGGTTTTTCTCAGTAGTGACAGAGGACAGACGTACAGTCCGTACAAACCAGGACAAATACCGTATACCGTGCGTGTAGTGCTGATGGCGCCCCGTTCCTTCTCTGTTTTGCACAAATGTTTTTTTAGAAGCTGCATAATTTAAGTTTTTGACTTTTTGGCTAGGTAGCAACGAGCTATAGAAAGCGGCCGACTTCAGTGATTTTCAATTTTCCCGCTTGCTACTTTAGGTGTGTAAAAGAGGCAAAAAGACAAAAAAAAAAACAAAGAGAGAGAGAGTTACAGGAAGTGCTAGAGGCGTTCACTCGAGGGAATATATCGCAGAAAGCACGATATTGCTTGTATATATACATTTCATGTGATGGTGGCTCACGTCTTCTGGCAAGAAGTAACAAAACAAAAACAGCTGGTCGCAACATACTGCCGGGAAAAAATACGTGTAGACCAAAGGTAATGGGTAATACCAGTGCTCTCAACGACGTATCCACGCAACAGCGCGTTTGAGTTTTCGTGCAAAGCGACCTCGTAGGACACCACACATCGCGAACTTAGCGAGGGCTTTTCCCGTAGCTGCCAGACGTTCTCCACCGCCTCTGCGGTCATTCGAGGGTTCCGGCCCAACTAAAGAATAAGAAGAAGATTCAGTGGAGCTTCAACTCAGCCTCACAGAGGATGAGAAGCAAGCACTCGTTGGGTGGAGTGGCGCATTCGCCGGATATGAGGAAGCTGCGGGGGTGGCTTGCACTCCCGGAGCAATCTGCTTGCTGCTACACCACAACGCAGCTGGACATGGTGCTTTGCAGTGTGCCCTACGCATGAACGAAAGATATGCTGGATATATGTGGGAAGAAAGATAAAATGTTCGTTCGGGTGAGAGGGCACACATAGTTGAGGCATAAAAATCAGCGCGTGGTGAAAAGTGCCCCACGGTCGTAAATGCGCTACGAGTGGGCGAGTGGCAAGTGCATGGCTGGAATACGTATGTGAGAAAATTGACGCCTCGGATCAGAGCGTTGGGGCGGAGGGACGGCACGAGCGTTTTCCCACACGTACTTGAGTTTTACACTATAACTACTAGAGGGAAGTGGCTGCTGTTCATTTTGTCTGTGCGGCCACGTTTGCACGTCCTCTAAACCCACACTGGTATTATGAGCAGAGACACGAGTTCGAGCAGGTACACAAGAGCAGAGGCTACGTTGGGTACACTAAAACGAACGCTTGTATAAATAGTTTATTTTATCAATTTTGCTACCATGGTTATAGCTATTTGCTTAGCATTGAACATTGTGTTCTGGCAGGCAAAGGCGTGTAGCATAATGAAAAATCACCAGGGGAGACAATGACATAGTTGGCGTTTATGGAAGATAGTAGCGTAGGTTTTTCTACAACGCCGAATTAGATTTGTGTGCGAAAAATAATATTCAGTCGGAGCAACACAACTATGTTAGTGGGAAGGCGATTTACCTTCCAAAATTTCCGATAAACAACTGTAATTGCTTAATAGCTTGAGAAAATGTGCGGCCTGCCACGAACAGATATATTGCCCATAAATTTCTCAACAGCAAGTTCTTTGCGCCTACAAAAAGTAAAGCCTTGTATGGTGTCTTTGAATTTTCCATTATGTCATAAGATACAGTAGCAGAATGCGTTTAAAATGTGGGTGGAGGAGTACTGTTTTGAGGGAAAGAAGCTATTTACGCAGATCTTAATGGTTGCATGTTATCGTTAAAAGAAAGGAAGTGGTCGAGGAAAAAGATGGAGAGATGAGGAAGAAGATGATAGAAGCGTGGTGAATCTCGGTTAAAGGGTTTGGAAATTCCCACAATTGAGCACCGAGCACAACGTCCTCGCGGTAGTGCAGAAACGTCTCGAAGACAAGGTTGCGTTAGCGCGAAAGCGTTTTTTCATGAGCCACAAGAAGGGAGAAAGGTGGTATGTGCGTTTCGATCGGGAAGAGAGGGCACGCCCTTTCTCAATTGTTGCAGTTAACTACAGTGGCATGGGCTCCAGTTTCCTACTTTAGGGGCCCACACAGACGCAGAGGTATCACAGGAGTCCAGAGTGTATACGAAAGTCACTCGACTACAAAGAACGGTACGTTTCGCCAAGCTTAACTGGAGCGGAAGGCACTCCCTACACTTGTGGAATACAATACTGTAGTTCTGAGTCTCCTCATCTATACCTCTCTGTTATGTCGCTCGTCCATGAAAGCTCTCCCTCGAGTTATGCCCGGGAAGTCTGGATCTTTGTTGGAAGTAAGGTATACCGCTCGCCAGAGAGTTGATGCCCTTTTTTTGTGAGCGTTGCAACGGCAATTATACGAAGGCAGAGAAGAATCAAGGGGGAGACGAGTCTCTAACGATTGCTGGCAACAAGAGAGGAAGCATAAAGACCGCAACTGCACGCGTACCAAAGGTAGCCTGAGCGTAAACCCTTTGCTGCAGGAAAAGTGCCACCCCCGACTCTCCCTCTTCTGTCGAATCAGCTGCATGGTCCTGAAATCCACACTCGCCAGAAGGGTTGGCGGCATTCCGCCGTAAACGCGGCGGCATCCGTGCCGTGGGCGTGGATTGTCTTGATGGCTCAATCCCAGAGAGGGAGAAGCTTGAGTTATGGAGACTGGCGTTATCGGAGCTAAAGGGCTGCCGCGGTGGCTAGTGGGGCCCGGACCCTGCGTTGTTCACGGATCTCGCGTGACGCGGAACGGCGCACACGTAGCATCGGCTGTAAACACGAAGGACTGAGTAGAACCGGGATGCCTCAAGGCGGCATAACTGTAGCACGTGGCATGCGTCGCTCGATCTTCGGGGCCGCCACAGCTACCACAATGTCGCCGGCTTTCCGCCGATCAGTCAGGCTCGGCAACTGTGGAAATGTGAGGAGACGTCGCACGAGGGTGCTAAAACGGATCCCTATTCTGGTAGCCCAAAACGTGACTGGAATGATCTGTTGTGCTGCGCGCAAACGAGGACATTTAGGCCTATATACACAGTCTCACAAAGTAGTGGCACTGAAGTACGAGATAGGCTGGTCCCGCAAGCCAACCAGGAAGCATAAAATGAAAGAGAGGGAGGGGCATAGGATTGCGTTTTATATAGTCGCGCTCGTCGGCATTAGGAGGGGGGCGAGACAGGCGACATGATATTACCAGCGCCAATGACGGGGTGCGGTTGCGCAGTTTCAAAGTGCGCGATTTGCCTGCTAATTCGCAACTAACACTTAGCACTGCGAACTAACGTTGTTAGTTTATGTATGCATTTCTGCTGAGGCCTTGTGCACGTGAGCAGGGTGTCTTTTGGCTTCGCTGCAGTATAGTTTGGGAGGGGTTCCCTTACTAAGCTGTATACACCACAGGCAATGAGAAAGAGGAATAGTGCTGCAGAGCTCTACAGTTGAAGCTGATTAGCTGGTATACAAAATGTATCATGGTGTGTCCTTTTATCCTTTTTCTACTGTTGTACTTCATTATCTCGCGATATAACAAATATTCACGCATTTGTTTCTAGTTTCGCTATGGTTCAAACGACAAAACTTGGGCGACTTTTTGTCCTTCTAGAAATCATTTTCTCAACCAGTGCATCTCATGAAGTCGTCCAGCCGTAAAAAGAGCAACTGCAAGAGCTAGCACCTGCCCGCTATCTCAAAGGAAGCAGGCACGCGATTTTTCAAAAGACACTTCACACTTGCGATGCATGCCAACCTAAGGGTTCGCCTTTTTTTGCTTCGATTCTCCCAAGGGGGTTTTTAAGCATCCCTTGACGGTGGTTGCCTCTGTATATGGCTCTCACGCCGCAGAACGCATGTTTTTGGCTCACTCTGCTGTAGCGATAGAAGTCCACGGTGGAGCAGCCGTGGGGGCGGAGCATTTCAGTTATGGAAAGGTGCCCCCCATGATCACAGTGATGAATAGAAGACACGATGCGAGCGCCTAATTCGGGACCACCCGCCGCTGAATTCAGAGTTATTTCGCTAGTCTTGGTGTGGACATAATACCTTCTTCTTCCTAGCCAAAGCGCGGCTCTCTTTGGAGGATTATGAAAGTGTATTCTAGCCACGCCTGGTGCGGTCCCGCGAATACGCATGTGCCAGAGAGACTAGTGGTGTTTTACAGCGCGTCATGTTGCATCAAGCTATACCACGGTACGCAAGCAGCATATACAACGTGTGCTGTTAATCTTTCTGGAGAAAAAAGGCATTCAATCCTGAGAGTGGCTTTGTTTTCTAGGAAGCTTCTTCATGCCCTGCGTCGACACAGGCCGCTGCAGAACATCTACGACGAGCTCTTCTGGTCCAACGTGGGGCCAGTTCAGAAAACTGTGGACTCGAAGTTGATAAGTCTGCTTGAAGTTCTTGCTCCTCTTTTACTCTTTCGGTCTCACTCCCGGCGTTACGTTGCGCAAAGCTCAGCGCAGGACATATCGATACAGTATCGATACATGCAATATTGCTGCAACGTCAATTCTGCCACCGGGGATTATGTTACATGCGTTGACATTTTCTGGGACGACCCGCTTGTGCGCCTGACGAAGAAGACGAAGGTTAGTCTCCAGTTGGTCGCAGGTTAACTGGTCACGCCGCTAATAGCTGGTTGTATTATATTTTGTATACAAGCATCTCTTCTCTCACGTAACAATATTTTGCTCAGTGCTCAAGTGATATACATGCATACAGCGTATCAAAAAAAAAAAGGGTTGTTATGCAGCCTGCATCGCAGACTGAAGTTTCACGAGAGGAGAGAAGTTTCCTCCGCAGTTGTCATCACCGACTCGGGTATGTGGCAACTTGTCCCTTTAGTGAACATGCATGTAAAACCTTGCACGCTTTCAGAGAACTTTTTTTTTTGCTATATCCAGGGTTCGTTTGCTCTGAGTTTTCGGTTAGTTCGCCGCAATATTGCAATCATCAGACCTCATGGTTAGTCTACAAGAGACGGCCCCATAAGGCGTTGGCTTCGAGTTCGAATCGTCGACAAGTACAACTCCACGAAGTCATATATCCTTCAATTGTAGAGCTTCATGGTGAAATAACGAATGATGGGCAGTCTTTATTATTTCAGTACTAAGGAAAGGAACATAGGGAAAGGAAAGGCAGGGATGTTAGCCAGTCTGGAGCGACCTGGATGCTACCCTACACTGGGGATTGAGAGGCAGAGAGTGTGAAAGATGAGAAAAAATGAGAGAAAGGAGAGCTCGCACACGCGTTGGGTTCACAAATGCTGATGACTTGGAACATGTTGACGCACACTAATTGGCGAAAGTCCGAAAAGACGTGGTTTTAGTCCACTGAAGTCGCACTGAATGATAGATGCTTCCTTGACTTCTTAGAAAAGATGGTGATCGTTAGCCATATATCTACTCGAGCGATTCAAGTACTGGGCTTAAGGCGTCCAGTACTTTGAGAGCGCTTCGAGCAGACGTTGTCCTCATGTCCAACAAGATCTCCCGGATGACATCCATTAGAGAACGAAGCATAGTTCTGACGGTGCTATCTTTGTTATGTGTGTCATGAGTGGTTGGTGAAGACCCCTGAGTGCGGGTGGTCTGCTAACGTTCTATGGTTAGCGGATGACTTGGAAGAATAGGTCATTGCTCTGTAGAGATAGTCCTCTCCGAAGTCTTCTTTGAATTTGTCGGTGTTGAATTTGACCAACACTTGAAGCCTCTTTTCATGCACTAACACGCTTTTGGCTGCACTGGATAGTTCGATGTTCATGTTAACATAGTTATCGAAATCAATGCTATAGAGGCCTAGCAGATAACACTGCGTTTTCAAGAACGTGGTTGCTTCATTTTCTACCCACGTTGTCGCTTATGATGGACATGACTATTTGTAAGAAGCGTTGCCTGCGCAACTTACATGCCAGGAAATAGTTAATTTTGGTTATTTAAGCGTTTTTGTAACAGCCTTTTCTTCGCATACGCGGTTTATATTTTAGTATGACCAGCATGTATAAGTGTGAAGTTCTCAAGGAACTCAGGGAGTCAATATGCCATGAGTGTCGTCTAACATATTTTTCGCGTCATGTACTTGTGCATCAATCTGTGGTCTCGAAATTGCAACGCTTATCAGTGCGCAGTCCACTGATAAGCGCTGACCACTCGTTTATACTAATGAAGCAACCATACTTGCCGGCTCTGCTGCTCAGAATAAAGTGAGATTGCTAAAACGCTCTTGTCAGAGAAACCAAGCTGTCCTCGTCACTCGTTTATTCAGCACACTTAAAATGTAAGACGAGCACTACAAAGTAGTTCGGCAGATAATTAAATACTGCTGCTGGCTGCCACACATCCGGCGTGCTGTCCTGCAGTTAGACAAAAGGAAGTCTTGCTCGTATCTATGTAAAAAAAGTAAAACCACGTGTAACATCGCCCACGAGAATTTATTGCGAAAAGAAGTGGATTAAAGCTCCCAAAGGCGAGGTGAGCAAAATGTCAGGCGATCAATCTTGCCCCTCCCGGTGTGTTCTACAGGATCAGGGAGTCGGCCTATGAGCATGCAGCCGTTCAGGCTGGCGTCGAGGCGTGCCGGTGCTCTACAATCCGTCATCGGTCTAGACGTTGTCGTCTCCTGTGCTGTGTGCACTATAAAATGCTCTCTCAAAAACTATGACCCGCGAGCGGTATCCGTGGTGCGACCAGATTAGCCCTGTCTCTCTGTCACGGATTACGCAGTCTGCGGGAGATCAACAGAGTCATGATTCGTTTAACAACAAAACCCAATAAGTAACGCACACGGTACTTTAAAAATATATACAAAGAATGTATAAAACAAATAGTAGTAACTCCAAAATAGACCTACAAATAAATTCTTTCACATACTAAACTGTCCTGAACATCGTCAGACATCTTTACCACCTAAAAGCTTCTCGTCATGGTGCTTCTCATCACCGTATACTTGTAACTAACGTGCTACTCGTCAGTATCTCCATCGGTCATATCGGGTCCCTGAGTCGACGCTCTCGGCGGACGCTGCTGTTTTTTACGCTGCCGACGCGTCGTCGCCAGACGTCATCGTCTGATGGTGAAGACGTTGCGGAGGCCTCCGATGTTAGGCTTAGTAGCGGCAGGTGATATCCGGTGCTGCGCGATGGCGTGGCCTCCCGGGTACTGTCTTCGGCAGCTTGCTTCGAAAGAAGCTTGCGCCAGGAACGTGGGCGTTTGCTGTGCGCAGCTGCTGCATGCCAATCAGCCTCCTTTGAAGCAGCCCGATGTTCCCGTCTACTTTTCGGGACGCCCGCAGTGTCACGGGTTGCCGAGTGGCTGCCCTCACGCTCCCGTCGGCAGTGCGCTTGCTGTTGATGCGAGCTTCTGCTCGCAAGCCCACGTCGACCATGCCACCGCATCGCTGCTCACGCCCCGATCGCAGCTCGGGTAGCGAGCCTGGGCCTTGCGGTACGGTGTGCGTCCTCGCGCCCCTTCCTATCTTGTACTCCACATCGTCTTGTTTTTTCCTATGGGCTCGTGCTTGTGAAACCTTCGTTTGTTTCGACCCCCTGGTGTTGTCGCCATGGGTTCGGCTAAGAGTGCACAAATACTGAAAATTTTCGAATAACAATTTCAACAGTGTTGCATACTCGATTCTGTACTTGAATTTCTTAGTACATGAACGAATTACCGAATAGCAATAAAATATGAAAATAACTCAATGGAATGACACGTTGGAACAGAGAAGGGTTAACTTTTTTGTCTTAAACAATAAATTACCAAGATGCGTGGAGCCCAGGGCTTTACAGCACCAGACTTGCTGGTGGGGGACTTAAATAGGAACCGAAACCTAAGCTAAAATTTGACAAAGTAGCCATGTGATTTAGTTTTATCACTGAATTCATCACGAAATTGAGCAGAACTGCTCTAAGAGTAAAGTTCTTGGCATCCTACAATTGACCATGACAATAAAAGAATATAACTGATCTCTCCATTCCTTGGTCCTGAAGGGCCAGATAGATTGCCAGTACAGGAAGTAAATGTAGCAAATCAAGTGCGCGTGAATACATTTTCTGAAGTATAAAAAGAGCTATTGCCAGATACGCAGTAATAACTTTTAAACATTGAAGCCAAGTGAGCAGAAACATGGAACGTTTTGGCACCTTTTACTTGAATCTGGGGACCGAACTTTATAATAGTAGAACCTGCGTGTTACCAGTTCAATTTCAGATAGCGAAATCTAATTGAAGATTCACATTCCAACTTGATTTTGTTGCTGATGTCTCTTCTCGACCAGATCACGAGTCAAGATCCGAATATAAGTAGCACGCGTTGAGCATCCACATAGTTGGCGGGAGGCGTGAGCTACGTGCTAGCAACGAGTTTGCCAAAATGCACAAAACTTTCCCGCTCCGACGTTGCAGGTGCGATGGCCATTGCACTGGTGTAACTCCATGCACACCAGACTGTTAAGGGAGAGGGGGGAGTATAGGGCGAGTGTGCGTCGGCTGATATGACAGAAAAGCTTGCAAATAGTGCATCACTAAATAAAAAAAAACGAATACTTAATGCGCTGGAACTGAATGTCATAAATTGCCAGACAGTAGCTATGAAGCCAACCTGAAAATACCCGAGTTGAAAAATGTCAATTTGGCTCTAAGTAGTCACCTACGGCAATTGTGTACAGCACTATTGAGGAGTTTGTGCCATGCCGAGGCACTTTACAAGAAAGAAATTCGGCCTTAAAGTATTGTTATGCACAGATAACTTCGCATTAATGTTTTTTTCTTTACTCCGCTGCTTCATCTCTGTACGCCCTTTGCAATGCACAGCATAAAAAAATCGAAACTTTCAGTGAGAAGCATGACTTCTATAGGTGACTTTTACACCAGCAAGCCAGCGCTAAACGCCGATCCTGTCGATGTCACACGCACGACACGCAGGCGGAACTCTTAACCAGTCACGCTGAATACGCACGCATGATTGCATTAATTCATCTATCAGCCCAATTCGATCCGTCATAAAGAACTGGACAGAAGGGACACACAGCACAACAAATCCTGATAAAAAAAATAAAGGAACAGAATGACAACTTGTTGGGTCATACCCTTCCCTGCACTGCAGTTAGAAGGCTCATGCATTATCAACTCGGTGCGCGTCGTTCGGCGACTTCTCGGTTTGCACGTCGACAACTGAAAACGACGTCACGTCATTGGTTGCAGAGATAAATCCACAGTGGTTTCGCGGCGTGGGTGGCACTGCAAGTGCGTTTCATATTCTATTGCATTCACAGTTTGTGGTCAAGTCCGGGGTAACATTTTTACAAATTTGGTGTCTTCTTCGGTCGCGCATTGAGAAGAGAATTTTCAATGATGCTGCTATACACATGAAGACCACAAAGTCGTTTTCACTGCCATTGAAAAGTCTTGCGCAGTCCTGCGAGGATTACAAAGCTTAATACTTGTCATTGTGAATCTATGAAGCGTCCTTTAATATACTTTGTGTCAGATACCACAAGCTGTTCAAGTAACTCCAAATTTGCATTTATTTGTGGCAAAGTTGAACATAAGTTAAGTAGCCCAGCCCAATACTTGTTAGAAATACCGAAATACACCAACCACTCTATATATTCAGTGCAGTAGCGACTTCTATATGCTGGAGTAACTTTCTATTCGTATGTCGTTCAGAAAGGCAATTACTAAATAATCAATGTAATGCTGAGGTTATAACCTTTAAAAGTTTTGTGTCTCTTTCTAGATTTTTTTCACCCTAAAACATTCTCTCAACAGCCCGCAATAAATGTGAACATGACGCGTCGATTGTCCTTGATCCGGATTGATTGATTTGTGGGGTTTAACGTCCCAAAAATTGATCCGGAACTGTGTATCGACTTTAGATAGTTCATTAACATATAGATGGGCTCATTTCTTTATCTCGTTGTGAAAAGCTACTTTCTGCTCTGATGCTGAGTTTAGATACCAAATGCGTCCTTACACACAGGCATCTTTGCATACAATCATATTGTTCAGCTTTCAATGAATTTGAGAACGTTTAATGTGTGTACACGTTTTCGAAAAACCACATGTGTTACTGCAAATCTGAAAATATTTTTATTTCAACACCAGTCTTGATTCAATCGATGAAAAAAGTAAGAAAGGAGCTTTCGTGCACACCCTACAAGGAGTCCTAAAACGACAATTAATTGAGCTGTAAAGTGTACCACATTACTGGACGCCAAATCTACGCCAACTAGGTTATCCCGGAATTCCATATAGGTAGCCACATTACATTAAACTTAGGTCCGCCACCACATTTGCCCGATGCTTGCGGTGTTTTTAACGTAGCTACATCTCATGAGAGAGCGGCACATGTGTCGTGCATTTTCGACTATTTCGGAAGATGTGTAAGATATCAAACTATATGTAGCGGATCTCGAATGTCTTCCAGATGCTGAGGAAGAGTCCGCATGAGCACCGATTTTCTGAATGTTCCAATAACAATTACCGTTTTGTCCAAGTGCGCCAGTAACACGCCATCACAGAGACTATCTCGCGCGCCCGTGCAAGTACACGCACGCATGAACGAAATACGGTCAGGATTAATGCCAACCTGTCACCACACAATAATCTCTATGAATCACTGCGACGTACCTTTTAACTGAACGTCGATGTTAATCAGGCACTGGTCATGTGGGCGTGCAGCTACCGCAAGAGAAAAGAGCCCTTGATAGGGCAGGTGTGTAACCGGTGCCGCCTCCTGTATAATCTTATTAGTCACCGCAGCTTACCCGACTGGCTGCGCGCTATGACGTGGGAAGAACATTTTGCCAACAAGCGATTGCTGCGAGATGAGGAACTGAATTCCGTAGCAAGAACGTTTACGACAACAGCGGCATTACTCAAGTCGTTCATTTCGGAAGCTGTCAATGGAAGCGTACGCGAGTGCAAGATGTGATCAACAGAGGACATAGGTGAAAGCCTGGGTCTTGTTTTTTTTTTTTTAGAACACCGGCTGTTGGCGATTGATCGCACTGATGGCGCTCCCTGGACAGCTCGGCTGATTAGCAAAACCCACTCCCAACCCTCGTACTACCCTCCATCAACGATCACATGCAGGCCTACCCACGCTAGACAGGAGGGGAGTCATTCGGTGTTCGAATATACGGCCGTATATTTTATACGTAACACCAAGCTCTTATTATGCAGCGCCGGTGATCGAGCTATTGGAGTGGCTTGATGCAGTAGCGCTTATCTATGTTGCCAATGGCTTCGCTTAATGTACAAAATACTGGAGCGTGGAATTATCGGAGTGTCTGAAGTGTATATAGCTGAGAAACGGCTGGGCTTGATTGGGGCGAGTTTGGGGATTAGGATAAAAGCCGCTCAAGTGCGCGAATGGTGGTTGAGGATTAAGAGCTTGCTCGTTTGTCAAGAGCGTTATATACGTGTCACGTGGAAGTAAATGTGGCTTCCAGTGGTTAGAGTATTGCTTTTGCCGTTTGCTCGTTTGAAACGGCATTCATTCAGGCGTTTCTTTCTTGCCTTCCTGCAGCTCATGTCCACACAGATAAACATAAAAAACATATCCTAAAATTGAAGGCTGGGAGAACTATGGTAGACAATTAATGGTTATCACATACCACTTGGAATGCATTGCACTGAGTGTTTTAGTCCTTTTTCACAATAATTTTAGGCGTTAGTGTTTGGTACAACCCTGGCTTAGGTACCGTATATTGTGGGGGCCCTGTACCAAGAAATGTTATTGCGAATCATCATAAATTATTTTTTGTTGCACTTTACAGATCTTTCTATTTTATGTAAATTAATTTGGGGGAACATGTCTCAGCAGTGTAGAGAAGCATCGCTATGATGAGTTCTAAAACTTGGCGCTGGGGCAGTTCCGTACCTCTCCTTCATTTTAGCTGCTTGCCATATTCTCTGTTTAGTTTAGGAGTGCATACTCTAAACAAGACAAATTTTTTTCCTTACAGCAATAAATAAAGCATATTTATTGAAAACACAAGTAAAGCAATGTTTAACGAAAGTCGGATATTTAACGGGTGAAGCATATCCTTTTGCTCCCATGTTGCTCCTAATGACTTCAAGAAACTACTGGCCATTATGTTTAGCAATAAATTCGTACATATCACTAGTATTGATGTCTAATCACACTCTCGCATTACTTCATCAACTAGGAAACTGTGTTTAGCCAACAAATTCCACGAGGTTAATGGAACGCGTGCGACATACTTTCATTGGCTGTATGTGACGAAGCAGTGCGCGTCAATATATCTCGTTCTATATTTCTCTTATGTGTGATTCATGCTTACAATGCTTGTGTACCAAACAACAACAACAACAACAACAACAACAACAACAACAACAACAACAACAACAACAACAACAACAACAACAACAACAACAACAACGATGACGACGACGACGACAACAACAGCAACAAAAAGTACGTGACTTATCTCATCTGAGTAGCTTTCCTGCCCCACATTACCAGCTCGCGTAACACTTCGGATATAGTCAGAATCCTGCACATACAACGACCACGCCTGTTATTCCAGCGCTCAAACGCTACCCGCACTCTCAACAACCCGCACGTTTGCCGTGTGATATGCACAAACAGCCGTGTGATTCCTCGAGAGGTAGATATGCAATTCTCATACAGCGTCCACTTACCCGTTCTGTTTGATTCCAACACAGAAAGGTCAAACTTGATAGGCTTTACCTATGATGGAGTGGGCGCGGAATAACAACACACAAACGCTTTTCACTTGGAGAGTTCAGGTGGTTGAAATTTCCGGAGCCCTCCACTACGGCGTCTCTCATAATCATATGGTGGTTTTGGGACGTTAATTCCTACATATCAATCAATCAATCAATCAATCAATCACTTGGAGAGTTAGTTGCTGACAGTGAAACCGAGGCTTCCTTCGTTTTGATTGACGCAGTTGGAAGGTTCCAGCTTGCTGTCTGGAACCTCTTTACACAGCGGCAGACAGCGGCAGTGCCGCTGTCTGTCTCCTTTTTTTTTCTTGTCCCTCGTTATTGGCGCTGTTTTTTAGGTGAATCATGTCGTACCAACTCGCCCAAGCAACCACGATAGCTCTTTACAAAAGTTCGTTACTTACATGAGTTGCTGTCCTGTTCACATACTTTCAACAGTGTGTTACTGGTGTCGAGCGCGAAAGATAGCAAGGAGTGCAGAACGGCATCACTGTGCTGTAAAATAGCAGTTTTTTCCGCGATACGATTGTCGTGACACAACTGACACTGGAGCGAATCAGCGCAATCAACTGCCGACATTAGGGCATTCTAAGGCGAGTCACCGCGCCGCATATGTTACGTGCCATACTGGACAGCTCAACCCTGATATCAGAAAGTAGAACGGTTCCTTCGCAAACCGCCTATTGAGTCGATGAGTGAAGTTTGGAGCAGTAGATGATAACGAAAGAGTGACTGAGCCACGCTTCATCTACGAATATCAGAGTTAGCGAGGCGATTCTCCTCTCAAGGAATTAAGAGTAAAGCACGAAAAAATTAAGATCTGCGTAAAAGAAGACCCGCATGTAGACGGGAGCTACAGGACAAGGTGATGCATTATTCACAAGGCGTTGACGGGATCAATCCAGAAGGCGCCTCGGTGTCGGAATGACAGATTTAAGCTCGTACGAACGCACGGCCAGCTCTGTAGCGTTAATCTCAGTCAATGCCTGAGAAGCGTGTTTCATAAAGACGCGATACTGACGAGCGTCCGTCTAACGACTGAACCTCTCAAGCGAGCACCTTGCTAGGGTCAAAATTTATCAGAGTAAAAGAATTGGCACTGTCATGGCGGTGCATTAGGTGAATCGTTGTATTATGGCTTGATGCTTGCTTTATTAGCAATATTCGGCTATTCTTCTTCATTTGTGGGCTCCTTCCAAGTATTATCCCTGGTTATGCGATTAAAACAATAGCGGGAAAATGGTAAATCAAGCGACATCGATTGATTGATTGCTTGATAGAGCGACCGATTGATTGATTGAATTGTAGTGGAGCATACGCACCAACGCGTATGCGCCTTCGGAAGACAACAAAAAGCCCGTGCTCTGCTTGCGCGAGAGTTTGTGCCGCCTCTGCCAGACTTGCCGTCCGCCCACTTTCTGTTGCGACCTCGCTGCGACTTCTCGGCTCGAATAAACGTCATCACATTTGGTGGAGGGTGCTGAGATCCCCAAGAAGACCTGGAGCTCCGCTCTCGCAAGTTGCCTGAAAGACTACCGCGAAACATGACTGACGCAGTCGCCCACCAGCCCGTCCCAGCCCAGCCAGCACCATCGGCTGCCCCGTCGACCTGCCCCGGTGCTACCCGTCAGCGGGACCCACCAATCTTCAGCGGCAGTGGTGAGCAAGACGTCGAAGACTGGCTCTCCTTGTACGAACGCGTGAGTGCCAGCAACAAATGGGACAACGACTCCAAGCTTGCCTATGTCATCTTTTACTTGGCTGACGTCGCCAAGCTATGGTTCACCAACCGCGAAACCGCCATCGCCAGCTGGTCCACCTTCAAGACCCTCGTGACCGAAGCGTTCGGCCGACCAGAGGTCCGCAAGCTCCGCGCTGACCAGCGTCTGCGCCACCGAGCCCAGCAACCTGGTGAGACCTTTACTAGCTATATTGAGGATGTGCTCGACCTCTGCAGGCGTGTTAACTCATCCATGCCTGAAGAAGAGAAAATTCGACATATTCTCAAAGGCATCGAGGATGGCGCATTCCAGATGTTGCTGGCGAAGAGCCCGACCACGGTGGCGGTCCTCGTAAGCCTGTGCCAGAGCTTCGATGAATTGCGTCGTCAGCGTTCCATCGCCCGACAGAGTGTTCCATCACCAGATTCCATCTCGGCCGTCGCACTCGCCAATGGCAACGTTCACCAAGGAACTCTGTCGAACCAGATTAAAGACTTCATCAGGGAGGAAGTCGCCCGACAGCTTTCCCTGCTGCCGCATAGTGACGCGCCCACGACAAGCCTCCCTTCGAATATGCAGCAGGCCATACGCACTGAAATTTGCAATGCACTCCCTACAGTTCCGGCCTCTTACCCGTGCACTTCGGTGCCATCTGATCTCTCAACTGCTGGCTACGCACCAACTGCGCCGCCTTCACCTCTCAGCTACGCAGCTGTGGTCGCGCGGCCCCCACCGCATCCAGTCGCCTTATCGGCTCCAACTCCTCCGGCAGCGCCACCGGTTTACAGGCCCTCACCTCGCTTTTTCCGTCAATCTAATGAGTGGCGCACCCATGACAACCGTCCTATCTGCTTCGCGTGTGGCATCGCTGGCCACATTGCACGCTACTGCCGCCGCCGTCCCACACCTGCGTACGCCTCCTTTGGAACTCCTACCTATGCGTCGCAGCAGGCCACCTCGTCTGCATACGAACAGAGGCACTCTGACTCGGATCGTCGCCCATCAACTTCTCGTTTCCCATCTCCTCGTCGCCGATCACCATCTCCTATGCGTCGTAGACCACCTCCTGAGGAGGGAAACTAATCAGTGCAGTTCCAGAGGCAAGAACTGCAACTTCTGCGCAATTATCAAGGCTTCCATTTTCGCCGCGAAATGTTGTTGATGTCAATGTTGAGGGAGTCGCCACACAAGCGTTAATTGATACTGGGGCCGCCGTTTCTGTGATGAACGCAAAATTTTGTCGCAAACTGAAGAAAGTGACCACATCTCTCTGTGGCATCGTGCTGTCCACGGCTAGCGCGCAACGCATTCAGCCCTCGTCTGTGTGTACGGCGCGCGTCGTCATCCAAGACGTTTTGTACATCGTCCAATTTTTCGTACTACCATCTTGCTCTCATGACCTCATCCTGGGTTGGGATTTCTTATCAGGTCATGAAGCTATCATCGATTGTTGCCGTGCGGAAGTGTCCCTAGTGCCAAATTGTGAGTTTCCATCGCCCGACCATTCACCACTGCTCTGCAAACTCATCGCTGACGACGACATCACCTTGCCTCCGGAAGCTTCAGTCCCTATTAGCCTTTCATGTGTGGCGCAACCTGACGCCACGGTGGTATTTACGCCATCCCCTGTTTTTACTGAACGCAAGGGCATCGTGCTCCCATTTGCCGTTCTTACGATTGCGTCTGGTTTAACCGTAATGCTGGTTACCAACCACTGCAACTACCCCATTGGCTTGCTTCGTGGTGAAACGTTAGGATATGTGCAACCTGTCGACCATATCAATGATATTATTCTTCCCGACGAAACGCCATGTCAGATTGCCGCAATCACTCAGGCGTCTGAGCCATCAAGCTCACCAGCCTTCGACGATGCTATTGACGCAGACCTTCCCCCCTCGCATCGCAGCCAACTTGTTGCTCTCCTTAACAAGTTTCGCTCTTCTTTCGACTTTCAGAAACCTGCTTTGGGCCGCACCACGACTGTCACTCATACTATTGACACCGGCTCACATTCGCCTCTGCGACAGCGTCCTTACCGCGTTTCTGCCGAAGAGCGCCGCGTCATTACGGAGCAAGTAGATGACATGCTTAAACGTGGAATCATACAGCCTTCTCAAAGCGCTTGGTCGTCACCCGTGGTTCTGGTAAAGAAAAAAGATGGCACCGTTCGATTTTGCGTGGACTATCGCCGCTTAAACAAGATTACAAAGAAAGACGTCTACCCGCTACCACGAATAGACGATGCTCTTGACTGTTTACAAGGCGCCGAGTACTTCACATCCTTGGATCTGCGTTCTGGGTATTGGCAGGTGCCAATGGCTGAATGTGATCGCCCTAAAACAGCCTTTGTAACGCCAGATGGCCTGTATGAGTTCAAAGTCATGCCATTTGGGCTCTGCAACGCGCCTGCGACGTTTGAACGCATGATAGATACCATATTGCGGGCCCACAAGTGGAAAACTTGCTTGTGTTACCTAGATGACATCGTAGTCTTTTCAGCTGATTTCCCGACACATCTTCGTCGTCTCCACGAGGTTCTGGCGTGTCTAGCTTCTGCAGGCCTACAACTTAACACCAAGAAGTGCCACTTCGCAGCCCGCAAACTAACCATCTTGGGACATGTCATCACAAGAGACGGTGTTCTTCCGGACCCCGATAAGCTTCGAGCTGTCGCTGACTTCCCCATGCCCACATCACTGAAAGCCCTAAGAAGTTTCGTTGGTCTTTGCTCTTACTTTCGTCGCTTCGTGCGCAACTTCGCGTCCATCATTGCACCTCTGACTAGTCTGCTTTCCAACAGCAAAGGTATATCTGCATGGTCACCTGCATGTGACGACGCATTTCACCAGCTGCGCCGCCTGCTGACCTCGCCACCTATTCTTCGCCACTACGACCCCACTGCTGCCACAGAAGTTCACACTGATGCAAGCGGCGTTGGTCTTGGCGCAGTTTTGGCACAACGGAAAGGTACCCAAACCGAATACGTAGTCGCTTATGCAAGTCGCGCTCTTAAGAAGGCTGAATTGAATTACTCCGTGACAGAGAAGGAGTGTTTGGCCATAATCTGGGCGCTTACGAAGTTTCGCCCGTACCTTTACGGCCGTCCTTTCGATGTGGTCACAGACCACCACGCTCTATGTTGGCTGTCCACCTTGAAAGACCCGTCCGGACGTCTGGGCCGTTGGGCACTTCGATTGCAGGAATACGACATCCGTGTCGTATATCGTTCCGGTCGCAAGCATGCGGACGCCGATGCACTTTCCCGATCGCCATTAACACCAGATGTGGCTTCTCTGTCACCCCCTTTTACCACCTTGTCACCACTCGACAGCACTGACATGCTTTCGGAGCAGCGTAAAGACCCATACCTTGCCTTGTTAGTCGACTACCTTACCGATCCATCTTCTGTCCCTTCCACGAGAGCGGTACGCCGGCAAGCAGCCCACTTTTCCTTACGTGACAACATTCTGTACCGCCGCAACTACACGCCTGGTGGTCGGAAGTGGCTCCTTGCTGTCCCAACTCATATGCGCTCTGACATCTGCATGAATTTCCATGCAGATCCCCAAAGTGCTCACGCAGGTGTCCTGAAAACCTACGAACGGCTGCGCCAACGCTATTACTGGCGAGGAATGTATCGTTTTGTGCAGAAATACATTCAGTCTTGCACCACTTGCCAACAGAACAAAACACCTCCGCGGCACCTTACCGGCATGTTACAGCCGCTGCCGTGCCCGGCTCGCCCATTCGACCGCGTGGGTATAGACCTCTATGGCCCACTCCCATATAGTAGCTCTGGAAACCGGTGGATTATTGTCGGAGTCGATCATCTGACACGCTACGCTGAGACTGCAGCTCTACCGGCAGCGACCGCCCACGAAGTTGCACTCTTCATTCTCCGCAGCTTCATTCTACGCCATGGTGCTCCGCGGGAATTACTCAGTGATAGGGGTCGAGTGTTCCTGTCGGAGGTCATCCAAGCTATCCTCGCTGAATGCAACATTATCCACCGGAAATCTACCGCATACCATCCACAGACAAATGGTCTTACTGAGCGGTTCAACCGCACACTTGGCGACATGCTGAGGATGTACACCTCCTCCGACCACACTAACTGGGACGCTGTATTGCCCTTTGTTACCTTCGCTTATAACACCGCGACGCAAGCGACTACCGGTTTTTCTCCGTTCTTTCTATTGTACGGCCGCGAACCTTCCCACCCCCTTGACACTATACTACCGTACCGCCCTGATGCATCTGAGTGCTCCCCGCTTTCGGAAGTCGCCAGATACGCTGAAGACTGCCGTCAGTTGGCTCGGTCTCTGACAAGTGAGGCTCAAGGTCTACAAAAGACTCGACACGACGACGCTCACCGCATAGCTCCTACATTTCGTGCTGGCTCCCTTGTGTGGCTTTGGGTGCCCCCGCACGTTCCTGGCCTATCTTCCAAACTTCTGGCCCGGTACCATGGTCCGTACCGTATCATTGACGCGACCTCCCCGGTGAATTACATCATCGAGCCGTTAACACAATCACCAGATTTGCGCCGTCGAGGACGCGAGACCGTACACGTCGACCGTCTCAAGCCCTACTACGACCCCATCATTGTGCCTACTCCCTGAGTCGCCAGGATGGCTACCCTTCATCCCGGGGGTATTGTAGTGGAGCATACGCACCAACGCGTATGCGCCTTCGGAAGACAACAAAAAGCCCGTGCTCTGCTTGCGCGAGAGTTTGTGCCGCCTCTGCCAGACTTGCCGTCCGCCCACTTTCTGTTGCGACCTCGCTGCGACTTCTCGGCTCGAATAAACGTCATCACAGAATGATTGATTGATATGCGGGGTTCGACGTCCCAGAACTACCATATGATTATGAGAGAATCCGTATCGGAAGGTTCCGTAAATTCCTACCTCGTGGGGTTCTTTAACGTGCACCCAAATCTGAGCACAAGGGCCTACAGCATTTTCGCCTCCCTCGAAAATTCAGCCGCCGCAGCCGGGATTCGCTCCCGCGAAAATCAGGAATCTCATCGAGCGCCTTGGTGGCACTCAAGTGACACTAAGTGACATTCAAGATATAAGAAATATTGGACCATGTAAACAAGGAAGTGCGAAGGCACGTCAAACTACATTGGTAAAGGAAATTGTATGGACATCTAGCATTACTCGTTTCGGCATTTTGGGCCTCAAAACATAGTGGAATGAATATTTTTTTACCGTAATAATAATGGTGAAGTTTGTGAAGACGCTGCTTTTAGAAGAACAATAAATAGCTAACGTGCACATCGTATGTTGTACATACTCACATTTTGTGCCCTTATTGTTGATCGTACGGCATATCTTGCGTACTGAAGGAAAAGGAGTAGCCGGCGCAACCATAATGGCAACAACCTCTCCTATTTCATTATTTCATTAAAAAATAAAAAAGCTAACTGGACTACAAATAGCCAACGCTGCATGTATGGTATCCGCAAAGGGTTCTTCATACAATAAAGTTTCTGCGAAAATGGCTCAGGCATTTCTAGAAACACAACTTTGCCATCTTGAAATTTCATTGCAAAAGGATCTAGCAGATGTTTGAAAAACCCGTTCTACCTTTGGCATGCACATAATCTGCAATGAATAAGGCTGACAGCGTTCTTCGGCTACGGTTTTACTTTACCTCTTGATAATTGCGCGCGCGAACTCTCGCAAGCGCAATTAGTACACGGCGCACCTGCCCGCTTAGCATACGCTTACACTCAAGGTGTAGTTTATACTAAAAGCGATAAGCCGCCTCAGGCACAAGTTTATAAGAAAGTAATAGGGTGAGAAACTATGTGTGGCAATCTGGTTGTGCAATTAAAGAGCCTACGAGATTCGCGATCGCGGAAGACGACAGTCTGTGTACAGAAACGAAATATATATCAACTTCACCCACAGGTGCGGCAGAAGACAGTTACTTTGCATAAAACCACACGGACACGTTAGAGGAAAAGGCGTAAAACGTCGCAGCGTTATCTGCCTCGTTCGATACGGATGATTTTGATATTTACCAGCAATCCATTTCTTGCCAGAATCTACCAAAAGGCGATGATGGAGTTGTGATGTTGAAGCGAAGATACATGAGGCTGTTTTTTACAGTTTTTTTTCTGAGATCCAGTCATGAAAAAACATGAATAGATGAGTATTGACAACAACCGCAAAAGAAGCCACGTCTTGAAGCTGCGAGTGAGTGAGCGATCCGACTTTGAAGCTCGTGGAAAGATGGCCCTCACCCTACTCTAGGCCACTGTATTTTGTTTATTTGCTCTTGAACCTCTGCTAACGATCTTGAAGTTCTGAGGTTCTTGGTTATTAGAAGTTTTCTTTACTTGTATTGCCGCCATTGCGCCCACCTGTTCTGGCTGTGTCTCTTCTGTGCTTTCGTGAGTGATCCCTGTGGTTTTATCTATGCAGTGCCATAATAAGCAACGTGTAGCATGTAACCACTGATATTTGTGAGAAAAAAGAAAGGCAGGAGGACATTAAAATCTTGTAAATGTTGATTTGATATTATATATTATTGTATTATTCATATCAAAATGTTCTCGCAGTGAAATTCTAGACTACCACGAGAGAGTTTTGCTATAATGAAATGCAATAGAAAAAACAAACTCGCGACCCAAATCATAAACCCATTCTTCTTTACCTTCTCGATCAGTGAGTTGATCCCTCCTACCCCCTTCCGGAAGCTTTCTGTACGTAACGTATTTTTGCACAACCTTCAAGATTAGTGGTGCTGGAAGCTTTCTGAATGTACATCGCGTAGTTTTTTGCCTGCTGGTGTGTTTGGCCTAACTTTCACAAAGCGATGACGTCATCATGTGACGTCGCCTAATGTGACACCATGATGGCTTCAGTAACGTCATGATGACATGCATGGAGAAAAGGAAAATAAAGGAGGCAGCATAACGTGGCTCAGGCAGCAATGGCAGGCAAACCCGTTTTGAAGCTAGCACTGTCGGTCAAGTCACCTTTTACGCCAACACCACCCAAGACCTTTTTCGTAAAGATCGCACAAGCAACGAGACTTGCCGAGAATACGGAGTATGGCATTCAGTAGATTATAATCGAAAGACAATTGTTCAGTGCAGACCGGCTGGCTCACGCGGGAGTTTCAAAAACGGAACGCTGCCCAGAGTACTAAAACGTATGGTACCTATACCGCACGCTCTGCAGTTTTGGTGACATAGTCCATGGGCTTCACTGATGTGGCGTAATGCTTCCCTGTTTTCTTTTTCGTTTCTCTATCACGACATCACTCCTTATGACGATGTGTGACGTCGTATCAGGATGTCATCACGCGCTCGTGGTTTTCTTACATCGCTCGTCTTGACGGTGCTCACGTAAGACGCCGATGGTAAATTTCTCCATTTGATGAAACATCGAAGGATTGGCTTACATAGTTCAGTGTAGTCAGTTCGTAGGAAAGGTTCAGTGGGAATTAAAGGGGGTGTCTCTCACGCATACTTGAGCTAGAATCTGGCATTGAGTAGGGCAATAAACATGAGGCAAAAAATACCATGGCATTTGAAGTTTCTTCATGATGTACGGTGAAAATCAGACAATGAAGACCCTGTTATACCTTGCAGCGGCCCACTGAGCACATATTTAGTCATTTGTTTTTTTTTCAAAGGGAGAGGTTAACAAAAGTGAGAGTGGAGGGCAGCGTAATCGCCAAATACGTGAAGTGCGCTATACATCAGGTCGAATATCTTGAAGTTTACTGAAATGCTTTGAAGAACAAAAATGAGCTGCTCCGCTACCAGGTTCACAGTGGTTGGTCTATTAGACAGGTGTGCATACCTATACGACCGCTGTGTGCTTGCGGCTATCAGGTATCTCAGTTTGCTGCCACATCTGCGCAGAGCTCATAGGTGAAGTGGACAAGATGACGGTAAGTTAATGCAACACTTCCGCACAGAGTAAACAAGTAAACAGAGGCGTTACATATTCGCCACCGGGGCCTACGTCTGTACAAGCTTCTACTGAAACGCGACCAAGAGAGTGGTATTACTCACTTCCTATTCCCGTGTCTCCGCACGGCTATGCTATAGCCCTAGAATCGGTTGCACTGGCCAGTAGTTCGAAGCCTCAGATTCTCATGCGCCATCAGTCACTTGTTTAATTATCAGACGAGTGGAATGATTGCTCATCATTGTAGGCGTGTCTGTGTGTTAAAAAAACCAGTCCTTGAAATTCGAGTGCTTTTTTAACACCTTTAATTTCTTCCTTTAAACTGCTGACTACGGCTGGCTTTATGGCAATGTCACCCCATCATGTGCCTTTGTTCGCAATGTGATCCCAACAATGTGATTAGAGGAAGTGTTCAAGTGGAGTTCGCAAGAAATTCATACCTTTACTGCTTAATAAATTAAATGACTAAGCTAAACAGACTGAACCATCTATGCGTGCTCTTTTCTTCTTTTCCTTTCTCATACATGGGAAAGGTTGTTGATTAGTTGTTAGCTTCAGCACATCATTTGTCGAGAAGGCAGAAAGAGATTCTGGTAATTAAGCTCGGCGAATGAAGTCGGTCTTAGTTCCTGCAGGTTCCTTGTGTTAATTGAAAGCTAGGATAAACCAGTAACTTGCGCATCTCATATAAACAGGAGGAGGTAATTAATGATGCCACCCATGAATTGAGATGCGCAACCAACTCGAATCTGTTTTTTTATTGAGACGTGCCTTCCGAAACGCTATTACAAAACTGATGAGACAGCTCGAACAACGCATTCAATAATACTTAAGCGTGAACACAGCGATAAAGGCAGAACGACCATTGATACCCGTGAAGCTTCCAAGCTCATTTCATTTGTGCAACAGGGGTGAATCACAGCGTAGCACGAAAATATGTTTAAAAAAAGAATAAAGCTTATAAAACGTTCTATTGCATTGGAAGTTTGTCCGACACATTTTCTGCCTCTATAAGCGTCAGTAGAATGAAATACTACAGAATTTAATAGGAAAGGAAACAAAGAAACAAGAAACAAACAACTAGAAATGGGACGTTCGTTCGCGGATGTTTAGAATCAATGAATACATTGCAGGTTTGCCATGCAACACCCACACCCATAGACGCAAATTCTGTAGTTATAAGGCCGAGAAGACCTCTCCAATCACAGTATGAGTGACTGAGCAATTGATCGGCCACGTTCAAGGTGCTCCGCATGCCAAAGCAAGGTCGTGAGGCCGGCCCATCTCGTAACCGAAGGCTAGCCCTGTGAAAGATGTCATCGCTTGCCCTTCGCACGCTTCATGACCATTTATTCTGCTGCCGCGAAGCTGGAGCAAGACGAAGAATAAAACTATAGAGTGCAACACCGTGCTCCCGAAGAGAATACGTAGCAGACGTTGAAGGAGGCACAAAGAAGCCGCGATTTCTGCGTGGGATTTCGGGACACAGGTTGCCCGTCTATAGAGCCGTCAGCGGGGGTATCACTTTCGTCTGCCACGGCAATGGATGCATGTCAGGCAGAATGGAAGGGCGTTTCAAAGCTGCAATCTTAAGCAAGTCTTATTGAAAGGGCTGAATATGGCCATGAAACCAGACATTTTCGGTCAGATTTCCTGTATATAGCCGGTACTTAACTAGGACATATAACCAGTGCCTAACCCGGACCTTATTAAGGGTGTGTGGCACAAAATTGCGAATCACGTAGTTGAGCGCACGGATATTAGAAGATCGGCTGTGATGTGTCGCTGCTTGTGCCACGTGCTACATCCGTACCACCCCACTGTGTGAGAACAAATGAAAGGAAGCAATGACAACAAACACAATGGAAGGCTGCAGTACATTATTTTTAATTCCCAATCTACCGTTATATATACCACAGTGGAATGTTGTACCTGCTTGATGTTAACTTTCTACAACAGTCCCTAACCCACAGCTCGTGTGCGAGATAACTTTGATGACGGGCTGTCCATGTTTTTGCTTGTGAAGTTCACACCAGGGATCCGAGTGTGTTGCTCGATCTTTCGCATCATCAGTGATCGCCATAAAAATGCCTCCCCCCCCCCTCTGTGCTGTGTGTGGTTCTCGTTTATTGAGGCAACGAGCTGGAAGTAAAGGACGCGGTTGTGGCTGCATCGCTGAGTGGTTTCCACCCATTAAAAGTGCCAGAGCTCCACTCCTTGCTTTTTAAGCCTACGGACTAAGGTAGCTGTGGCTTCACTGTATCAGCTGTCTGATATCGTTAGGACATACCTGCACGGTCCGAAATGCTTGCGGAGTCGGTCGCAAACACAACAAAGAGATTCCAAGCGAGATATGATGCCCCCGTTCAGCTCAGCAGAACCCATTTCCGTAATACGTTAAATATGTACAGTACTGCAGCTTGTACAGTGTGTATATCATATTCATATGCTGTAATCATCTTACAGCCCCTGGAGTAGCATGTCAGGCAAACAGCCAGGCTAACGTATCTAGCATTTCATTTGGTAAAACATTTCACTCTTCTTAGTTCAATGAGAAATAAAGTAGCATTAGCCATCTTCGTTGATTGATTGATTGCCTTATTGATTCATTGACTGATTGGTTGATGAAAACCCTGCAGCAGTTGATTTAAACGAGATGTCTCGTGCATCAGCTGGGCTTCATTGATAAACTGCATAAGGCAGAAGAGCTAGGAGGATGTTGGCATGATCAAAATCAAAATGCACGCTTTTATCAAGATGGTATCTGTAACCATGAAGGAAACTCGGTTGCAGAGATAGATCAAGTTTTCTCCGTAGAGTAAAATTACGACACCATAAGTACAAAGAAATATGAAGAGTGGTGAAACAGACTTGTCGTGTTGCTGCACAAAACAGGCAATACACGAAAACTGAAGCGAAAATTGTATGATGAAATAAGTGGCCCACGGAGATGGAATCCAAACAGAAAGCACATCTTCAGGGATGAATTTCAGCGTTTGGGAGAGCTCGCGATTTCTCGCTTTTCCTTTCTCGATATTTGAGTGGCAGCCAACTGCTCAGCGTGCTTTTTCGAGTAGGTTTTCCTTTCTCCTTTTGTGCTCCCTGAATGAACGCAGGGCAAGCAAAGTCGCTTACATAAGGGGCCACCGTCTTGCGATCCACTTTGTCCGAGTCTACGCCTGAATGCTTGCGTGTGCCCTGCCCTCCCTCCCTCACCACCCACCCCTTCTTTGTCCGTTACCTCGAGCCAATGTCAGGCCGATTCCTTTTGCTCCACCCGGTTTTGTGGGGGCCCCGAAAAAAAAGTAACAAGAAAGATCGAAAGTGAACAGACCCAGCACGCTGATTGAAGTCCGAAGCTTCTTTTCTTCGGAGCACTGACTCGGTATATGCTGTTGCAAGCTCAATTGCTTGTTTTTTTCTTGTTCTTCAATATTTCGCCTTCCTTGACAACTCTCGCACACGGCAAACCTCCGAAGATTCAAATCCACCCTAAGGCAGCAGCCAGCGGAGGCACGGCACGCATTACATTGAATGCAAAAGCTAGGAACCTGTAACAAATTAAGAAGCAAAATCCAAAATAAGGATGAAAGGATAGAAAAAAATTGCCCAAAAACTTCCTGCCCACTTCCAAAGAGCAGAACCACTCACTTGTGACCAAATGCTCATTTCTCTTTTTTTTTTCTCTCTCACGCTCGCCCTTAATTCCGTTTGTCCGTACGAAGTAAAACTTCGTTTTCAAGCCCCGGACCTGGACCCCGAACCCCAGGGCGTCTTTTCTTTGCTGATCAGCTGCCGGTGGAAACGTTTTTCAGGCTAGCACACTTTTTCTGCTTCGACTCTCGCAGCAAGCAACAAATGCAGCCCGCACCCAGCTTCCACGCTTGCGTGTCCTCCGCATTTGGGGGAGCAGCATACAGCTATAGCTTCCCCCTGTTAAGCATTCAAAACCGAGGCACACACAAGACGCAGTTCAGCTGTTTCGCATCTTCGCTCCTGCATTTCTGTTTCACACTGCTCTCCATCCTCCCTGCCATGTGATGAAAGAGCAGACGACTAGGAGTGCGAGGAGATGTTTATCACACACCAGCTATCTCACCAAAACCATCGACGATTAACGTAGCCGACATCCGTCAGTCAAACGCGACACTCCTCTCTGCTTTGGATGTTTTCTGTTTTCTAAACGTAAGGGGTGAGAAAGAGAAGGAACATGTATGTTTTACTTGAAGCCTTTGGAAAACTGACGTCTCTTGCCGTTCGCAGCATTTCTCGAACAACCGTTTGTTCGCGAAGCGAAAACTGATTCACGCGTTGTGCACTTCGCGTGCAGATACCATTGTTAAATTCAGTTGCGCGATTCAACATCGATGAATTGGTTACTATTTGCGGGTGTGTAATGTACTTGCTATTCGCGTGTGTAATATGTACGTGAAGGGGGCTGAAAGGTGATCCCGTACAAAATACATGGGGCGCCGTTCCGCCCATCATCTCGTCCGGTCCACCACGCTGACCAACCCGCAGGAATCTTCGTCGATCAGAGATAGACGCACCTTTAAATGGTTTCCGCAGAACAAACGTATACGTATGTGGCGGTCGAGGTAGGTGACCATGTTTCTCACCGAAGGAAACTACGTTATATCCGGAAGCTGGTGTTGGTAGACCGAACAAAGAGCTCGGCTCGAGTGCGCTCTGCCCCTTGTCAACAAACAGTGGAATTCTCGGTAGAACGGGTCGTTGTATTTCATTCGCCGACGCCACGCGTGCCGCAGTCAGAAGGGCAACGTACGATCGCATCGTCGGCGACAACGCTCGCTGAGAGACCATGACGAAAGTGGACGAAATCGAGCGCGCCCGGCCACTGGTGGCGCGCGTCTCGCGACTGGTCACAGCGCCTTACGTTCCCCTGTCGAGGATGCCACGTGGAGGTCCCGGGAGAAGCCTTCTGATTTAGCGTGCCACCCGCGAGGTAGAACTCTAACGACCACAAGTCGTCCCAGTGGGATACACTAAAAGCAAACCGGTGATATCTGTCGCTCCTGTCTGCCGATGCGCCTATTAAAGTTGTACTCCTTACCCGTTACCCGTGAGTTGCCCTCCGAGCATCTTAGCACTATAAGGAGTACAAATAAGGCCTCGTGAAAAAATCATCTAGACAAGCCACTTTTGGGGAAAATGAACGCACTGCAGATGGAGAAGATGGAACCTCGCGACTACATATGGACCTCGCAGGCAGCATTTTCGAAGTACACCTCTTCGTCTATCATTATAGCTCGTTAAACTCTGTGATGATGCACTAAAGACAGTTTTTGTTTTACGCACGTAGAGGCTTCGTGTACATAAAGCTTTTACGTGTAAGCAGTGCGTATTCACAGAACATAGTGGCTGCACGTTGATCTCGCGGACGTACGTGACATTCGATTTTCTGCGTGCCTTTTTTGAGCACGTAGAGAGCTTCGCACGGGCGCTCGAACAAGATAGCGTGTCGAACGCGCGCTGACAGCTTGAATCTAGAGACGGCGACAGGATGACTGGAGCGGCTCCTCGCCTTCGTTTTTTAAAGTGCGACGCTTTAGGCCTGATACGCGAGTTGAGGAAAATATGAGCCAAACAGTGTGGTAGACAAAAATCGCTGTCCGCTTGACAGAGTCGCACCAAAAAAAAAAAAAACGGTCAATGCTTGCAAATTTTGGGACCGGAAAGACCAGATCCCTGCGCAACACGCTGACTTAGACAGGAGAAACCTTCGCAAGTGACTTAGCAGTTTCAGTTTAGTGTTGAAATCACAGTGCAAACGTCACTACTCAGTACAAAGTTTTGCTTTTCTTGGTGGCACTACTAGGTCCGGAACCGAGGAGGAGTACTCGAGCCATGTACAGTTGCTCGAAAAATTTTTGACTATCGCGAAAGAGAGCGGCTTTAAAATACGAATAAGAGTTGGCTACCGCACTGTTCATGATTCCCTGCAGATAGAATTATAACGTGGTGGATCGCATTACGGAGTCTTCATGTGCGCGCCGTTAAGCCTCCCTAGCTCGCACCGCGCGTCTCGTACGTGTAGCTAAAAAGAGTTTCAGCTGACGTGCACGCGGACTTTTTACGTTTGTGTGCGTGAAGTCGCGACGTACGGAGAACTAGAATTGCCTTATATGCGCACATCCTGCATTTGTGCTCTGCGGATTTCGTGCAAGCGCCTAGGGATTCATTGGCGATAAATGTGCCCCACGGGAAAGGCCAGGTTAGGAGGTATCTTAATGCAGTAATCGCAATCCAAGAAGATGTACGAGTTATCGGAGATCTATCCTCTCCGTGCCTCATAAATTTTGCGGGTTTGCTTAGCTCGTTCATTACTGCAGGGTCAATTCAATGCATCTCTGTTTGTACTTTAACTATGAGTCACAAACTGGTAGAAGTGCCGGGTAGTCTCACGGATGCTGCAGACCCCCCCAGGGAGCCGTGATACGAGCCCAGTGCCAGTCAATATTCCCGTGCATCGAACTAGCCCTTGAATGAGGGGATTGCCTCCGGAAGTCGACGACACTGCTACCACCACGTCGACAAATATGAACAGAACTTCGGTGCAAACCTCATCAACCGGCACGGGAAGCACGACGTCAAACCGCTATACGTTGGAAAGCCCACGGGCACCAGCGACGTTTCATCGCACGGAGTGCGAGGACGTTGAGGACTGGTTGGTGGACTTCGAGCGCGTAGCCACCTTGAATCAGTGGGATGACGCGGCGAAACTGGGTCGTGTCTATTTCTGTCTCGAAGACGGGCACGTACGTGGTATCAAAATCAAGAGGAGCAGCTGACGACGTGGCCCAAATTCTCTCGTTGACTTCTGCAGGCCTATGCCAGTGCTGATGGCCAAGAACGAGCTGAAGGAGCTATTCTGGCCCGCGTCCAGTTGCCAAACGAAAATGTGACCACGTGCGTGGAAGACATGACGTGCCTCTTCCGACAGGCCGATTCAAGAATGACGAGGACAAGAAGTTGCGTCACTTGATGCGCGGTGTCAAGGACCAGCTTTTTGCCGGCCTCGTGCGAAGCCCTCCGAAGACGGTCGCGGAATTCTTGTCCGAGGCAGTGACAATGGAAAAAACGCTGCTGCAACGATCCAACCAATACGACAGGCAAGTCTGTGGCATGTCCACTGCCGACATTTTCACCGCCACTAGAACCAGCAACGACTGTCTACGTGAACTCATCTGTAATATAGTACGTGAAGAGTTGCGAAAGGCCGGTGTAACACCTCACCCTACGGTTAGCTCTAGGAAGATACGTCAGTCTTGGCTGGCTCTCGAGCAGAAAATAAACACGCGATCTTCTTTTTAAGATTTTCTCCTCATTTAGAGCCGCTCTTGCTGTCGACCCACTACGTGCTGGTGGCAATACTTTAGATGCACCATCGGTTAAGTAAACAAGTGATGTTAGAGCAGTAAAAGAGAAATAAATGTAGGCACAGCTTTTCTGCACTTAAATTGAACAAACGGGGCTGGGAGAGGAGGTACGGGACGAACAAGAATCTGAGGAGAAATTTATGCGTAAGAAAGTTAAAAGGAACAGGCGTGTTTGCAAAAATTTATGGTGCGATACGAAACGGCGAATTTCATTCTTCCTGCGAACACCACCCAGCCTTTTTGAAGGTATCGCCATGCTGCCGAGTTCGTTCTTCTACATATATGTTTGCAGCACACCAGCGGCGCAATTTATGGGCCTGATCGGATTCTCTCATAAACGATACTCCATTTGCTCGCTTACCAACAAAATGGCCCCGCAGAGGATCGCGTACAGATCGGCTGCTGGAGCTCCCGGTCGTGTGACCCTGGCTGGTCAAGTGCACCCTCTCACTGGGCGCCAAAAAGAACCCTTATACACAAAGCCGTGATCGGTGCTGGCGATGGCGTCACAGGTGCTTCGACGCACACGTTCCTTAAGAAAGAACGTATGCCACGCCATATACATGCGTTTTTACACTCTTCCTTCTCTCCTCTTCTTCTTTCTCCTATGCTCTACACCTCTTCTGAGTGTATTTCTGCCACTTTGGTTGGTGAGATTGCACTCAAGATCACTTTGTTTTATTTTGCCTTCTGCTTCAACTGACGCCACCCGCCGTACATCTATGTGGGCTCCTTGCTATAAATGGCTAAAGGCATCCTGCCTGCGCTCTTTCTGGTTCGCTAGCTTTCGTCTGTTTCTCAGCGAGCCACAACCGCCAAACTGGAAGGCTAACGGTGTATTTGTGTGTGCGTGCGTGCGTCAGCGTGTGTGTGTATGTGTTTGTGTGTGTGCGCGCATGACATCTGCGTTTTAACTCGTTGGTGGTCTAAGGAGTTGCAGTGCCTCTCCGGAATTTGCACTCCTACTTAGCGCTTTAGCAAATACCTTGATGTTTATTCACTGCGCACTGAACTATTTCATAACTTACGTTATCTGTGGTACAGCGAAGTGCACATGTTCTTCAACTTAGTGTACGAAGGCACAGGACTTTTATAGTCATCTCGCCATTCATCCCGGGTGCCTATACGAGTTATTGCGCGAGTTATGTCGATACAAATAACCTACCATTCTCATCAATTAGGTTATTTTGATTGGAGCTAGCATAAGATAAAATATTGTTTACGATGAGGAAAATGATTTCTTATAACTTGATTTCATCGAGTGCGACAATACAGTGACTATACAAAGTTCTCATAGCTAGGCCGGTAATTGCGACTTTATGTGGAAGACGAAGCTTAACGATCGGCAACTATTTTTTAATCGCGTGCTTCCAGTTTCTTAAATGGCTGTCAGAAAATCACATTCAATATTTTCCAGCGGGTATAACGTAGCAACCTTTTCCTGTCAGATAGCGCTCGGTGTACATGCCAATGGCTGCTAATGGGAAATGAGAGCAGGAGAATTCGGCTTTTACTTTTTTACGGCTTGCGCTTCGTATCTACTTCCCACCTTTACCCACCTCGAGTTCATGGTATATACTAGTCAATTGTATTCGTGTCACTGCGGCTCAACGTTCACTAAATCTTTCTAAAACTAAGGAGGTTACACCCAGCGAGTATGACGTAGCAACCCTTTCTTCTCAGATAGTGCTCAATGAACATGCCAATGGCTGCTAATGGGGATGGCAGCGTGCGCGTTAACTAAAAGCCGAATGTTCCTGTCCCTCGTTCCCATTTAGCAGCCATTGATATGTACATTGAGCACTATCTTTTATTGTTCAACAACGCACAGAAGAAGTTTCTCACTGGCATCACCCTGGAGGTCAAAATGTTATACTGGTTACACACTACAACGGCTACGAGGGATGAACAGGTGCGGCTTTAAGGAGCTTCGCCCCAAAAAGGTTTAGTGAGCGTTGGGCCGCAGTGCCATGAATGCAGTGAACTATTAGATACCATGGACTCGAGGTGGTTAAAGGTGGGAAGTAGACACGAAGCGCAAGCCGTAAGAAAGTGTGCGTGTGTCACTTCTCGTTTGGTCCTTGGAATGTCCACTGGCTGACGGTGCTTCTATATGCGGAATATACGATGAAAAGATGCGAGATGATGGTACTTGGCTTGTTGAGTAGATGGACAAATGGACAGACAGACAGACAGATGCATGGATGGACGCATGGATGGCTGCACGGATGGATGGACGCATGAACGGACGTAGGGGCGGATGCATGGACGAACGCAGGGACGGAGGCCCGGATGGACGGGCGGACGCACGTACAGCCGGACGCACGCACGACTGGGCGGATGGACGCACAGACGGTCACACGGACGGACGCATGAACGGACGGAAGCAAGAGCGAATTGACGGACGTATGCTTCGCCCCACTCTCCATCAATCACCTCCTGGAAATGCTGCAACTTTTTTCAACAAAAAATCAGTTGATGTCTGGCACCCGTCCTGTTTATGTACCCCTTATCTGTCTCCGTCTTGTTCCTGTTTGCGCTACAAGTATGTATGCAAGTCGTCTACATTTCCGAAGCCTTCTACTACAGCGTCTCTCATATTCATATTATGGTTTTGGGACGTTAAGCCCTACAAATTATTATTAGTAGTGATGTAGCGCGCTGCGAAAGAGTAAATGCGAAGTTTAAAGGCAAGTAGAAGATTGTATCTATAGCGCCAGCGCGGTGGTCTCGTGGCTAAGGTACTCGGCTGCTGACCAGCCGGTCGCGGGTTTGAATCCCGGCTGCGGCGACTGCATTTCCGATGGAGGCGGAAATGTTGAAGGCCTGTGAGCTTAGATTTAGGAGCACGTTAAAAAACCCCAGGTGGTCGAAATTTCCATAGACGGCGTCTCTCATAATCAAAAGGTGGTTTTAGGACGTTAAACCCTACATATAAATCAAAATTGTATTTATACCACGCTAGCATACTACGACTATCACATCGAAAAGTGCATACATGCGTGCGCACGTACTGTACCCGCCTATATGCTGACGAAGCTGCATAACGAATAATTCATCATCATCATCATCATCTGCCTGACTACGTCCACTGCAGGACAAAGGCCTCTCCCATGTTCCGCCAGTTAACCCGGTCCTGTGCTTGCTGCTTCCAATTTATACCCGCAAACTTCTTAATCTCATCTGCCCACCTAACCTTCTGTCTCCCCCTAACCCGCTTCCCTTCTCTGGGAATCCAGTCAGTTACCCTTAATGACCAGCGGTTATCCTGTCTACGCGCTACATGCCCTGCCCATGCCCATTTCTTCTTCTTGATTTCAGCTATGATATCCTTAACCCCCGTTTGTTCCCTAATCCACTCTGCTCTCTTCTTGTCTCTTAAGGTTACACCTACCATTTTTCTTTCCATTGCTCGCTGCGTCGTCCTCAATTTAAGCTGAACCCTCTTTGTAAGTCTCCAGGTTTCTGCTCCGTAGCTAAGTACCGGCAAGATACAGCTGTTATATACCTTCCTCTTGAGGGATAGTGGCAATCTACCTGTCATAATTTGAGAGTGCTTGCCGAATGTGCTCCACCCCATTCTTATTCTTCTAGTTACTTCAATCTCGTGGTTCGGCTCTGCGGTTATTACCTGCCCTAAGTAGACATAGTCTTTTACCACTTCAAGTGCACTATTACCTATCTCGAAGCGCTGCTCTTTGCCGAGGTTGTTGTACATTACTTTTGTTTTCTGCAGATTAATTTTAAGACCCACCTTTCTGCTCTCCTTGTCTAACTCCGTAATCATGAGTTGCAATTCGTCCCCCGAGTTACTCAGCAATGCAATGTCATCGGCGAAGCGCAGGTTACTAAGGTATTCTCCATTGACTCTTATCCCTAAGTGTTCCCATTCTAGGCTTCTGAAAACCTCCTGTAAGCACGCGGTAAACAGCATTGGGGAAATTGTGTCCCCCTGCCTTACACCCTTCTTGATTGGTATTCTGTTGCTTTCTCTATGAAGCACTATGGTAGCAGTTGATCCCCTGTAGATTTCTTCCAGAATGTTTATATATACTTCATCTACGCCCTGATTCCGCAGTGTTTGCATGACGGCTGATATTTCTACTGAGCGGCGGCGATGGCGTAGTGGTTAGAGCATCCGCCTCGCATGCAAGAGGTCCGTGGTTCAAATCCCGGTACCGCGCAGTTCCCAACGAATAATTACGAATAGGCTAAAGGCTCAATGTTCCAAATGTTATAGCCGAATTATGGGCAGACCCCACGGTCCGAGCTCTGCGTGGCTTTTGTGACGTGGTTGTTCAGCGGCACTGATTGCGAATAACCAAATAGCGGGCGTCCCTGCGGGTCGACAGAGATATAAACTGTAAAGCACCAAGTGCATAAATTTCACGCCACTCGGCACCGGTAGACCGAGTCGTGCGTGCGCGAGGTAGTAATGAAACTATATGTATCCACGTCACTCTACTTGCAGCAAACGCTTGATTCGAGCGAAAGTACCTGCAGAATTCCCAGAACTTTTTCATCAAGTCGTTTTTAAATGCGAAGCATTTCTTAGTGAACTTCGCCGACTTTGCACGAACCTATCTATCTAGCCGCCTACGACTTTGAGCTCTCCTAGCCGTTTACCCTCCCTTACCATCAACTTAAATTAGCAGAGAAGGAATCGGTCAACACCCTCCTCCGCAGAGTTTACTAATACGCGCTAGGCATTGCAATCAATACCTCTAACGCACTACTCCACCAGACAAGAGTCATAATACCCTATGTGAAATTCGTGAAGCCCATTTAACAGCTCAATACGCAAGGCTCGCGAAAAGTAGCGCTGGTCGCCCCAGTTTATCGTCTACCCGAATCAACTTCACCTCACTCACCAATGCTAAATACAACATTCCCCAAAACATACGCAAACAATTACTCATACCGCTCCTTCCTAAATACATGCATCCAACATATCACACTAAGCGTAGAATCCAAAGAGCAAAAGCTCTTCCCGGCTGCGGCGGCTGCATTTCCGATGGAGGCGGAAATGTTGTAGGCCCGTGTGCTCAGGTTTGGGTGCACGTTAAAGAACCCCAGGTGGTCAAAATTTCCGGAGCCCTCCACTACGGCGTCTCTCATAATCATATCGTGGTTTTGGGACGTTAAACCCCACAAATCAATCAAGCAAAAGCTCTTAAGAAAAAAATGCATGGAACCAATGACGTGCTCTATGTCGATGTGGCAGAATACCCAACCTCCTCATCCTATGCCCTCTCTCCTTTCGACTAGAACGGCAAGGCGCTCACAACGGCATCCGTCACTGTCAACTCTTCGGAGGAGGCAGAGGAGGCTTCCATCGCTTTAGGTCTACCCAACCCCAATATCACTATGATTGTAAGTGACTCCAAAACTGTCATACGCAACTTCAGCGCAGGTCGAATCTCATCAACTGCCCTTTCAATTCTTAAGAAACATCCCCCAACCAAGACGTTGCTCTCATATGGACGCCCGCGCATGTGGGGTTCAGTGGCAATGAGGCGGCTCGAGGAATGACCGGCCGAGCGCAGGCCTCTGATGGCGTATTAAACCACGCGGCGTTTTTCAGCACGAAAGATTGTCTTTTGACCTTCCATGATATAACGAATCACTACCGCCTACAGCACACTATATACCCCCCCCCCCCCCCTTACATCACGGAACTTCGCGCTACCATGACATACTATGGCGCCAGTTACAGACCCGTACGTTTCCTACCCCATCTTTTCGCCATCTTATACACCCTGCGACATACCCCTCCCCTTTTTGCGTTTTCTGTCAACAAAGAGCTAACATAGACCATATCATGTGGGGGTGTACTCGAAACCCACCACCTAATTCTCTACACATTAATATTAAGGAGCAGTGGGAGGCTGCTATGTGCAGCTCGGCGCCCAAGGTCCAGGACCAGATCTTGGATTGGGCCAAGAGGGTAGCGGACACCTACGCTGGGTAGGCTCCTCTGACACTCCATCAACGCACCTTTCCCTCTTGGAATAAATAAAGTTTTTCTCCTCCTCCTCTCCTGGCCGTTTGGATAATGGTATCGATACGAAACATGGTATGGCGTAACATAACTGTATGAAGAATATATCTGACTAGTAGTAACATGAAAATCGTGAGATTTATATCATAAATGTCATGATTTACATTTCATGGTACTGCAGCTGTTGCGGTGGTTTTGTTGAAATGGCATGTCACAAAACTGGTATGGTATGACATTATTGCATGGCGAACCCAAGCGAGAAATTCTAACGTGAAAATTATGAAATGCGTGTCATGTAACAACATCGCTACATGCCAAGCTCATGATGCGCTCGTGGGCGTTTCGCTAGCGTCACGTATACCAGGTTTGGTTTTACGCTACGTGAATAGATGACGAAGGTATGCGACTGGCGCAAAATGATAATAATGAGATGTGTGTCATGTAATGACATGACTACATGCCACGCTCGTGATGCACTGGCGGCCGTTTTGCTACCTTCACCTATATCAAATTTGGTATTACGGGACGTGAATGGATTATGAAGCTATGATACTGATGCAAACATGATAATCATGAGATGAGGTGTCATGTGAGAACATGAGTACATGCCACAGTCAAGGCGCCAATACATTTCGACGTTATGCGGTGCGCGTGTGCACCGGCGTTCATTTCGTCGGGTCACGCCGGCGTTGCCACGTCAGGCGCCGGTCCTCCATACACTCGCAGGCGTGCGCTGCGTTGCTTTGACGCATGCGCCTTCCAGCGCGTGCGGCGTCCCTCCGTCACAAAAAGAGGGAGACGCAGTGTTGTCAGGGTAATGCATCGGCGCGAAATGCAGCATGGCTCATTTCGTGCCGTTTGCCGTCGGGCCCCACCGACGGACGCTGGTCGCACCTGGCGTCAGTGCTCTCGTTTTGCTAACGTAGCGTGGCTGTGCCCAGCATGTGCGCGCGTCTACGCTACATTGGAGTATGTTTGACCCTTCATGATCCGCTCGCGGCCGTTTTGCTAGCTCCACATATGGTGTTATGTGACGTCAAGTGGAGCTAGCTTTTTGCTAGCTCCGCTTGGTGCTACGTGACGTCAATGGATGACGAAAGTATATGACTGATGCAAACATGATAATTCAAACATGCGTGTCATGTAGGAACATGACAACATACCACGCTCAAAGGGGGCTCTTGGTCGTTTCACTACCTCCACATATACTAAATTGGGTATCACGTGCCGTGAAAAGAGGACGAACGTGAACGACACATCCAAACATGATAGTCATGACGCGGAAGTCATGTATGGCATCATTTAACTCCACAACTCGTAACGTTGTGCTTATTTTAAAGTGACATATCAACATTTCTCATTCGAGCTACGCATATCATCGATTCCCACTGTACGTGGGATCTGCTTTTTTTTTCAGTTGTCTCATTCTGTATACCCTGGCCCTAGAAAGCCTCAGTCTGAACTGTTACATTTTTCAGTGACGTCATGTATGTTGTGACACCCACCGTAAATTGTCATCCCGAGAGACCAGTATGAAACGACGGGTCGAGAGAGCAACGATAAATTATTTACGTGGTTCACTTGTTAATGTGTTTTTTCTCATGTACGGACGGGCATGGTGTTTCGCGAAGGACAAGTCTTCCAGTGAGCATCGTGAGTGAAGATTGTAATGACAAGCCTGCCGTCGTTCTTGCATATTTTTCTTGGGTGTTTCATCATGGCTTTCAACGTTTACTTGCCACCCACATGCCCCTTCCTTGGATACCGCGAGAATGAAATATTGAGCAGCTGTCATATTTCGCACTTGTAGTAGTTCGGCGCGACATAAACGGGGTCATTTGCTCCGTCATCGTATTGCGTTCGCAATACGTATTTCGCTCCAATATTTGACTGCTAGGACCACAAGTGCAGTGACGGTTCCTTGTGTGTTTTAAGCATCATATATAGTGGAACGCAGTCGTGAAATGTTGTTTCAAGCGGAAGCACAGACTCGGCCGGTGGATAAATAATAAGTTCCTGCCGCCGTGGCACAGGTAAGAACGTGTTGTGTGTTGATTTGGCTAATGGTGTCATAGATTGGCAGATTCAGAGTGGCCCACGAAATCTTCGCCGAAGCACTCCACTCTGTTGGAGGAAAAAAAAAAAAGGAAATCTACTAATGCAACACACGCGCTCCATGTGCAGCAAATGACAGGGTCAGAATGGAACGCCATGCATGCGTCTCTTTTCTTGCATGAGTCAGCACGCTGGGCACAGCGACGCTACGCTAGCAAAACGTGAGCTCTAAGAAGCCTACATGACCCCTTGCGGTCATGTAGGCGCCCTGTACTCGGTTACAACTTTTCTTGGCGTTGGAGCGTAGGCTGCAGAGCCGAATTGCGGGCATCCTACCGCCCAACCCCAATCCCACGAGAGAGGACTGGGAGGCGGCCCGGCTCGGCTGTCAAGACCTGAAGGCCCAAGAGGCTCTGGTTCAACGTGCGCGGGCGGCGTTGCTTGCCAATGGAGCCCCGGAATAGGGATTCCACCTAGTGCTGTGAGGGTAGGAGGCCAATAAGGCCCCAACCCGATCACCTCTCTGTAACCATTTAATGGTTATTAAATGTTTTCACCACCACCACCCTACCGCCAGTGAATGCGCCCGCATTAAATACGAAGCATTTCTTAGCGAGCTTCGGCAAATTTGAGCGTATCTATCTATCTATCTATCTATCTATCTATCTATCTATCTATCTATCTATCTATCTATCTATCTATCTATCTATCTATCTATCTATCTATCTATCTATCTATCTATCTATCTATCTATATATCTATCTATCTATCTATCTATCTATCTATCTATCTATCTATCTATCTATCTATCTATCTATCTATCTATCTATCTATCTATCTATCTATCTATCTATCTATCTATCTATCTATCTATCTATCTATCTATCTATCTATCTATCTATCTATCTATCTATCTATCTATCTATCTATCTATCTATCTATCTATCTATCTATCTATCTATCTATCTATCTATCTATCTATCTGTCTACGACGACGACTATTTGCTGTCCTGGCTGTTTCGATAATGGTATCGATATAAAACTTGGTATGTCACAACATGACTGCATGAAGAACATATTTGACTAGTCATAACATGAAAATCATGACATGTATGCCATGAATGTCATGATATAAATTTCATGGTCCTAGCTCTTGTGGTGGTTTCGTTCACATGGCATGTTACAAAACTGGTATGGTATGGCATAATGGCATGGCGAAAATAGGCGACAGATGCTAACATGAAAACCATGGTACGCGTGCCATGTAACAACATGAATACATGCCACGCTCATGATGCGCTCGCGGCCGATTCGCTAGCGTCACATATACCAAGTTTGGCATTACAGTATGTGAATGGATGGCGAAGGTATGTGACTGGTGCTAGCATGATTATCGTGAGGTGCGTGTCATGTGACAACATGACTACATGCCAAGCTCACGATGCGCTGGCGGCCGCTTTGCTAGCTTCACTTACATCAAATTTGGTATTACTGGACGTGAATGAATGATGAAAGTACGATACTGGTGCCAACATGACAAACATGAAATGCGTGTCATGTAGCAACATGCCTACATGCTACGCTGATGATGCACTCGTGGTCGTTTTGCGAGCTTCACATGTAGCAAACTCGGTATTACGCGACGAGAATGGACGACATCGGTAAATGACACATCCAAACATGATAATCACGACATGAGTGTCCTGTAACAACATGAATACATACCACACTGATGATGCGCTCGCGGCCGTTTTGCTAGCTTCACATATTACAAATTTGGTATTACGTGACGCCAATGGATGACGAAGGTATGTGACTGGTGCAAACATGATAATCATGAGACGCGTGTCATGTGATAACATGACTACATGCCACAGTCAAGGCGCCAAAACATTTCGACGTGACGCGGTGCGCGTGCTCGCCGGCGTTCATTTCGTCGCATCATGCCGGCGTCGCCACGTCAAGTGCCGGTCCTGCCGTATACTCGCCGGACGTTTCTGCGCTGCGTTGCTTTAACGCATGCGTGTTTCAGGGCGTCCGGCGTTCCTTCGTCACAAAAAGGAGACGCAGTGTTGTCTGGGGAACGCATCGACGTGAACTGCCGCATGTCGTATTCGCGCCGGTTGCCATCGGGCAGCGCTGACGGACGCTGGTCGCGTCTCTCGTCAGACTATAGAAGGCTCGCGCTTTGCTGACGTAGCGTCGCTACGTTATATATTGGGCCCTTCATGATGCGCTCATGGCCATTTTGCTCGCTCCACGTATAGCAAATTTGGTTGTTACGTGACGTCAATGGCTAACGAAATATATGACTGGTGCAAACATGAGGATCCTCACAGGCGTGTCTATAAGAACACTGAAACATACCAAACTCAGAGCGTGCTGTACATATACTAAATTTACATATACTACATATACTACATATACTAAAACTCTACATATACTAAATTTGGTATCACGTGACGTGAAAAGATGACACAGAGAAAGGTCACATCCAAGCATGATAATTATGACACGGAATTCATGTACGGCATCAGTTACCTCCACTTCGTAACTTTGTGCTGATTTTAAAGTGACATATCAAAATTTCTCATTCTTGTTTCGCATATCATCGATTCCCACTGTACGTGGGATCTGCCAATTTTTTTTCACAGTGAAATGTAGAAGTTCCTCCTTTATTTACAACGTGGAAGGAAGGAAGGGAAATAGAGGGAAAAGAGAGGCAAGGAGGTTAACCAGCCCATAGGCAGCCGGTTAATTTGACACTACTTTACACAAGACAGGATGCATCTCCCACCATTAAGATAGTCGTATTTACTTTAAATTATTCGTTGTGACTTCGCATTTTTGAATGCACGAAATAGTCCAGCCTTTTTACGTGCACCTTAAGCGCTAAGCGGCGTCTTCATCTACATGAAACACTAATGGGGCATCCCCATCACGTTCCACAGCGTTACGAGACGCGCGCCAAAACGGACTACTTCGCGTAGTCTTACATGCGCAGAAACTCCGCCTCCGTAGCTTTCGCTTCAGTGCCAAGAAAAGCCGTCGCCCAGTATAGTGAGCTCCAATACGAGGCGCAACCGACACGACCAGCGTCCGTTGGTGAGCGCAAATTTGGCACCATTTCAAAGCACGACTTCCGGTCGAATCCGCCAATTTTCGCGGAGTAAAAAAAGTTGCTCCGTGGAGTGGATTTTGTGATGGTGCTGCTCCAGATCTTCCAATGGATTATATAGGGAGCACTCTTATTCTGCCAATGGAAGAGACCTGCTCCACATAGGGCAGAGAGAGAGAGAAATAACTTCATTGACGGCATATCAAGGTCGGTAAACTTAATTTGCTGGTGGTTCGAAAGGTGGTGGCGAAAAGCTGTATTACCGGAAGTGCTCCGAATCTGCCAATAGATGACACCATAAATCTGAGTGGACTCACACTTGAAAAGCGTTAATCGCGTTTGCCTCCGGAAAGGGTAAATGTCAAAACGCTGTGCTAAATCGGCCGTTAATAGTCGCTAATGGTCGCTAATAGTTGGCTACTGCTAACAGTCGTTTATCACTGAGGAACATGAAGCCTTTCTGCCAATATGATGGTCCTCGCACTAACTCGGATAGATATGAACTGCAAAAAGGTCGGTTTCATGTCTGCGACTACTCAAAGGGCTAAGCTTGTGACATCGACTGCACGAACACTATTGCGTCTGCGCGTTGGTTACAAAGTTCGAGACAGGAGACTAAATCGTACCTGCCACGAGACGGTACTTCTGGCAACAGGACGGCTTCATGCTCTCCCGTAGTAGAGTACCAAGAACTCTAAATCGTAAACAACTCTTTCTAAACGCACAGCTTCTGACTATGCAGCCTCATTAAGTGTGAGGCCCACGGATTGGCTTTCAGATCTCCTATAGTAGAGTACCGGGTACTCTAAACCGTTAATCACTTTTTGTAAACGGGCTCGAAAGAAAGTTGTGTCTGGTCGGCGAAGTTTTCCCTTGATGAGTGTTACGAGCGTGTGCCCGTATGCGTTATTTTGTTCAACAGGGCCTCATGAAGTGTGAAGCCCGCGGGATGGCTTTATGCTCTCCCATAGTAGAGTACTTAGTACTCTCAATAGTAAAAACTATTTCTAAACCCACCATACTATAGTACAAAGTACTGCAATTTGGCGACCATTTTTTTTAAGCACCAAACAGTGCTAATTGAATATGGAACCATATTGTGTGTAGAAACTGTGCCATGCAATTTGTGTGAACAAAAAGGACTCTTTTTGTCCTTTGCAGAATTAAATTCGAATTCACCGAAGAAAAAAAGCCCTTCAATTTTTCGCAGCACTTCCCGAGTGGTGTGGAAAATCATCCGCTGGAGTACTCTTTAATGCTGAATCCACTCCCACGTACTTTTTTATTATTTCGAAAGTTGGCCCAATGGCATACAGAATTATAAGTGAAGATGGAGACCGGTTTTTCTTCTATACAATAACAGTGCTGTATAGTGAAGCCCGTAGAGCCACACATCATAGTCTGGTGGTCTTGCCGACACCAACAGACTATGTCGAGTCGAGGTCCACTGCTCTCCCACGTACTACTTAGGCTATATACACAATTTTGATACATTACCCCAAAACAATCACAACTGTCCACTAAGAGAAGAGTTTCCTCCAAACCACTGATAAAAATTATATAACGCGCAAAAGCAACAAGTCCCCACAAGTGCTTGTCGCTTCAAGTAATTCGCCCTGAGCACCTCAATGAGTGCTACAACTAAGGAAGAACTGGTTCCGCAAAGCAACTTTTGGTACCCTAAATTGGAAGAACCACCATGCAGCCACTTCTAAACCAGTTGCTTTCCAGTAGCTGGCGTCACCTTTACCACGGCCAACTCGCAAATAGATGCTCTCTGGCAAGCTGTGCCCTATTGCTACGTTCTTTACAACCAAGAAGAGGCAGGTGAAATACCGCGTTTGAATGACGGTGGCGCTGTATACAGTCGCTCATCAATGTCCTGCTTTGCTACAAGCGGTGTTTGTGTATACGTGCACCAACCGAGTCAAGGTGAACAGCAACGCGGAGGAGCTATACAGTGAAAAACGCAGCGAGAAGAAACAGCAGCGATATGGACTTGAATTATGCGCACGTGCCTTGTATCAGTGGAGATGGGAAGAACCAAAGAACGCTGGATGACTGCACATTGGCGGCGCGCCAGCGATTCCACATGAGGCGTATCTCAATCAACCATTTCACCATTTGTAATCTTCTCGCACGGCTGGCCATGCTCTGTTATGGGTGTAGAGTCGCGCTGCCACAGATAATTGAGTGGAAGAAACTTTGGCTCGGCGGAGAGGTGCAATTCTTTAGCTTTGCTTCTATATTTTCTTTTCTTTTCCTGCTATGGAGTGATGGGCTTTGCAGTGCACGTCACTAAGTATTGTTAGATATATATAGTTCCATTTTGCCGATGAGGACGTAGGTCATCATCATCATCATATGTAGGGGCAGGCGGTCAGGTAAAAATGGAAAAATAAAAAAAGACGTAATAATCCTGCCCGATACAAACAAGCAAACAAGGTGGTCACACAGGCCTATCCGGCAATACACGGAAAATTATGTAGGCCTATAATGCCTGCGCAAATTCAACTTCGCTATGTTTGAGTCGGGAGTGTTGTTAAAATAATAAAACGTGAATACGTAATGATTATTCTATTTCGTTAACCTTGCCTCTTCCATGTACAAGTTACGTTTTAGGTGTGTGGCAGTTCTCTTCATTTTGCAAGCTAGTTGTTACCATTTTATCGGTGCGGAAAACTATATCTCGCAATCTTGAAAAGTATATAGGGGTGAATGGCCTTTGTTCGATTTTAAAATTAAAAGAGAGAGGTTAAGCTATAACTGTTCTACATTAGGAAGAGACCGAAGCCAATGTTACGGGGGATAGCGGAATCTGTAACAGGTCGCACGTATTCGTCAAAATAAAAGTAAAACGTACTTAGGGAGAAGCAGATTCGTAAAGTGACTTCTGAAACTCGGATATGCCGATAAGTGGGTCAACCAGATGGGTATTTCATTGTAATGAACTGTTGCTAAGCTCCAGAAAACACAAGCCCGTGGAAATCAAAAACACCAGAATAGGCACAATTTAAAAAACCGGATGCTGCGAAAGCTTCGGGCCCTTACTGCGTTTCACCACTCATTCTATAAATTATACGTAAGTGATGTGTTATCCTACAAGGTTAAAGCAATCAGTGTCGTACCGGCGTACAATATGTCCTAGCAGAGTAAAAAAATAAAAAAGAAACTTCATTACAGTCTTATGACATACATGTGTCGGTGTTTTCTTTTTTCTTTTATTATTTGTTCTTTTTGTAACACATGTATAAAATCGGCCTCATATGCGTGATTTCATTTAAGGTTGTGAGCCTCAGTGTGAAAAAGAAACGACATACAGAGGGAAAAAAAGAGAGAAATCAGCGTCGTCACAAGATGTATTTCAGTTTTATAAAACTGCGCACAAACGCTATGCCAACTCGATAATCTTGCACATGTGCACCCTAGAAATAAAGAGCTGGACATTAAGAAAAATGCATTGTTGATCCACCGACGAAAGGAAGTCGATAACAAACACGAAAAGAGCAGCCAAATCAACCATGGTGGCTTCAATCTGCCGCACAAGTGGCCCCCAAACGTGCCTCTCAGCGAAGTGTCTTCTAATGAGCTGATGTTTCAAGCTGGAACAGAGTGAGCGTGCGCGCACCTTGGTGGTGGTGTGTGTGCATTCACTTCCCTATTAATCTTGTTTTCCTTCTAATCTGAAGTTCAGCACGAAAGACGGAAGATAGAAAGAAATTCTGTCCTGAAGGCGCACCTGAACTGCCGGGGACTTTTCTCAGTTTAATTCATGTACTGTTCAGGAGTTTATTTTTTTATTTGACTCTACTAGGAGTCGTGGGATCGTATATACGTGAAAAAGAATTATAAGAGAGTGCATTAAAGAGTTTGCAGCGCCAGCAAAAAAAAATCAAATAGCAACAACGCATAAATCAGCTGTGACTTGACGCGCGTAACTCGTGCCACGAGTTCTCTCTATACTTCACGCTCTCGCTGTCGATAAGGCACGAACTACATTTTCGAGGTGGGTACTGGAAAAATTTGCTTCAAAGGCGAATGTATGTGCGCTCACAAGTTAGAACAACACCAGGCATATCAGCTTGCATTAAAAAAAAAACTTCGAAACAAATACTTCACACATACCATAGTGATTATCAAAATACACAAACTTATGTGCTGATTAGCTCGCCCTTTTGGTTTGGCTAAAGTTCAATAGTTACAGATGTCAGTAAAGCAAAAAAAATGGAGTGAGGCAGACTTTTACACCCGCTGCCTGTGTGTTTGCGTCAAGGAGGTTATAGAACTTCCATGGTTTGCGTGTGCGCGCGTTTACTAAATGGTAATGAATGACTTCACACGTTCTGCAATTCCTTACTCAGCGTATAGGTTTATTGGCGCAACCTGTTTCTCACCACTACAAATATGCCCCTCTTTTGACAAAGCGCGCGCACGCACACACGCACGCACGCACACACATGCACGGGAACCCACACGCACACACATGCACAAGTACACACAAACGCACTCGTACGTTCGCAAACACAGACCCACGTACGCACACACGCACACAGGCAGGGGGGGGGGCGCTGCAAGCGCGCGAAGTGATCGGACGTGCAGCGCATCGGCTCCGTCGTTTTTCGGCTGGAACCGTCGGTTTCTAAGCTGAACCTCAACGAAACTGATGCCATTGGACGCCTAACACCACAAGGAGTCTGTGGACACCGATTCTCCACAGGTGGGCCAATTTTCGAGACTTTCACGCCGACCGCGTCCTGCAACGCCGCGGTTGAGCTGGCCCTTTCAAGGGCTAGGCTCGACGCAGCTGGCGTCTCGGATTCCCGGGTATGGCGGCAACTAAGATCACCGGGTATGACCCGGTAACCATGCAATGGACTGAAATCGACGCCACAAAACGAGATGAAGATGAAGATGTTCCACCCACCGAAGATGAGTGTTTGCAAGCCCTGATGCGTCTACGGCAACGCAGGACACAGGCAAATCCGACAACCAAGGGAGACGCCAGCACAGCGTCGCTGACCCAGGCGGGGATTCCCCGCTCAGTGACTCCCGGCGGTGCTCGCGCTGCTTCGCCAAAAGGAAGTAAGAAGACAGCACAGCAGTGGCGCCCGAAACAGACGCCACGCTTACGCTCGGAAGACCTCATCGTGGTCCTGAAACCTCGAGGAACCCTCGATTTGAAGATGGTTTTCAAGCACGGAGAAGTGGGTTCTGCAGTAGCTCGCTACGTTGGTGACCTGGCAGCCGACGACCTCAGCGTCTGGCCCGTCTGGGAACAGAACGTCATTGTCTGTGGCACTCAGACCCCATCCGTGGTGGACAAGCTTATCAAGGAATTCGACCTCAAGGTTGGGGAACAGACATATCCCTTCCGTGGCCATCTCAAACTCAATGGCGACTGTTGCAAAGGGGTCATCCGTGTCCGCGAGGACGAAACCTCTGCTTCACTCAAGCCGAAACTTCGCTGGAGGGAGGGCGACATCGCTTTCATCCGAAAACTTGGCTCCTCAAATATAGCGGTGGTGACTTTCGTGGGCCGAAGACTTCCCCGTTACATTCAGTACAACTATGAATGTGTCCCAGTACACACCTATAAGAAAACAATCCCGGCGTGCTACAGATGTGGTACGGTTGGCCACCGGGTGGACAACTGCCCTCACCCCGAAGACGGGCGCTGCGGATACTGCGGCAAACAAGTTGGGGCCACTACAGACGGCCTAAGAGAACACGAGTGTCAGCCTTCCTGCATAATCTGCGATGGGGCCCACCTCACAGGGTCCGCGGACTGCACTGGAAAGTTCCGTAAGCTGCAACGTCCGGAGGCAACGAACAAGGCAGGACCCGCCACAACACGGCACAAGCGGTCGCCCCGACCTTCGAAGAAGGGGAAGCAAGGCCAGCAACAGCGGCAACCACCGCAACAGAAAGCCGGAAACAAGCACGTGTCTCAAGAAGTCAAGCCAGGAATAGGGAAACAGGCCCCGACACTCCCGGCCGGGGTTTTCCCTCCACTCAGCAGTGCTCCAAACCAACAGGTGAGTGGCTGGGCAGTGGCCGCCTCACAGTCATCTCCTTCCTCAAACCCTCTCACGCTCGAGATGAGTAATCAGTTGGAGTCCTTAAAGAAGCAAAATGCGCAGCTTGCATCCAAAATTCAGGCACTTGAAAAAGCTAGGGCGGAGAAACCTCTACCGCACATGGATGACGAGTGTGACTCGGCCTCTGTGTGCTCGGGCAATACAGTAACGTCTCACTCGGCCTTGATTGAAAATCTGGAGTCCCGGGTCTCTAATATCGAAGAACAGCTAGTACATTTCCCTGAACAGATGGCCCAGCTCCCGAATATGATTAGTCAAGCTGTGCAGACGGCTATCCAGATGCAGACGCAGCTCATTATAGCCACCGTAACGCAGCAAGTAACGCAATCCATTCAGACATGGCTCAGCAGTAACCCGAGATCTGCACGGCGTGCAGGGCCTATCCGTGAGGTAGGGCGCCCCAGTAAAATCCTCCGTGCAGCGGAGGGCGAAAAACAGCAGGAATCTACCGACTCCATAGAGAATGCGCAAAGTGGCGGTGCAGCTCTCGTCGCTGAACCGCTCACTAGCCCACCTCAACAAATACAATAAATATGGCAGGTACTCCTTCCAGAGCACGGATAAAAGGAGAATCGCTCTCGATAATACAGTGGAATTGCAGAGGTTTCCGAGACCGGCGCAAAAGGTCTCATTTACACCTCTATATTCAAAATTTGGACGTGATGCCCGCAGTGCTGGCCCTTCAAGAGCCAGGTTTGCAGGCTAAACTTTCAGGCTATAACACGTTTCAAAGGGACCCATCCACCTGTGTTCTGGTGCATAAATCTTACACTGCGCAGGAGATTGATCTCGAGCTTAAATCGGAGCATTCCTACACAATGGTGCAGATACTGCCTCTCCGTAGGATAAATCACGCGGTTTATATACTGAACATTTACACTCCGCCTAAAACACTCCACGTCACCTATGCAGAGATCTTCTGCCGTGCACTGAAATGTGCCGACAGAGCACCTCTGATAATTCTTGGGGACTTCAATGCCCCTTGCCGACTCTGGGGGTACACACGCGAGGAGGCCAGGGGAAGGCGGCTTGCGGAGCTTATCTCCACCTTAAGCCTCACCCTTCTCACCGACCCGGCCACCCCCACGCGCCTTGGCAACTCGGTGACCAGGGACACCTGTCCTGACCTCACTTTGGTTAAGAACACACGACACGTTACATGGACTAACCTAGAGGAGACCCTGGGCAGTGACCACTGCCTCCTAAACGTCACACTCTCCACACATCCTTTCAAACGGAAGGACACACAAGCGCGACTAGTTAACTGGGACAAAATGCGCACGGAAACTATACCGCCTATCCTCCGTTCCGGCAATTACGCAGACTGGGCTGCACACATCATGCTTACTCAGAAGAAATACGAAACCGTAGTGCGAACATCGGATGAACACCCAGCCGTTGACAACCACCTTCTGCATTTGTGGGAGGCCCGTCGGAGCCTCACGCGACGCTGGAAACGTCAGAAGCATAATAGACCCCTTCGAAAACGTATTCAGGAGCTAACTACACAGGCAGCTGAATACGCTACGCACTTAGCAGATGCAAACTGGACAGACAAATGTAATGATATCGCTCATCAGATGTCAAGCAAAAGCACATGGGGGCTGTTTCGCAGCCTCATTGACCCCACGCAAACGCGAGGAGAAACACAACGACACCTGCGAAGAGCCCTTCACGGATTTCAGGGTACTTCAACGCAACTCGCGGAAACTCTTCGCGACAGGTATCTCTGCCAGGTGCACGATCCGAGAGGTTCGGAGTATATATATTCGGGAAAAGAAAACGAGACCCTAGATGCCCCTTTTCTTCTACATGATATGAAGGCGGCAATGGCTAAAATGCGTAGAGGAACAGCCCCTGGTAAGGATAAAATCACGGTCAAGACGCTGGCAAATTTGGCCGATCCTGCGCTGGCACACCTCTTGGAATACATCAACGCCATCTGGAGTGGTCGGATATCGGTCCCTTCAGAGTGGAAGACATCACTGGTCACATTCATTCCCAAACCGGGGAAGCCAGTAAACATAGACAACCTTCGCCCCATCTCTCTAACGTCTTGCGTTGGCAAGTTGATGGAGACGATGGTGCGGGACAGACTTTCGGAATATCTTGAACAGAAAGGGGCTTTCGCCCCTACCATGTTCGGATTCCGTCCTCACAAATCGGCACAGGATGTACTCCTGCAACTACACCGAGAGGTCATCCAACCGGTGGCGATGAAACATAACGACAGGGTCATCCTCGCCTTAGATCTGAAGGGGGCCTTTGACAATGTTAAACACAGCGTCATACTCGAACACCTAAGCCTCACTAACTGTGGTCAGAACACATTTAATTACGTCAAGGACTTTTTATCGGACAGAGCCGCCCTGCTCCGCATTGAAGACTCCGAATTCGGGCCGTATCAAATGGGTACCAGAGGGACACCGCAAGGGGCTGTTCTCTCCCCCATTCTATTTAACGTCGCAATGATGCACCTGCCACGTCAGCTGGCGGCCATAGAGGGCATTCATCATGCCCTCTATGCCGATGACATTACGGTATGGGCAACTCAAGGGAACTTAGGTGCCATTGAGACCAGTCTGCAACAGGCTGCCGAAATTGTACACACCTACGCGGCGCGTTGCGGACTCGAATGCGCACCCAACAAATCCGAATTCCTTCACATTAGAGGCATGCCTAAAGACAACACAGATATCTCCATCACTCTTCCTGCGGGCCCAATCAGACGAGCGGAGGAGATCAGGGTCCTGGGCCTATACATTCACCAGCAGCTCCGGATTGACACAACATTGACGAAATTAAGGAAGATAGGAGACCAGGTGGGTCGCATGATCCGCAGGGTCTCCAACAAGAGGGGGGGACTTCGGTGCACAGATGCGTTGCGGCTAGCGCACGCTTTTGTCACCAGCAGGGTCATGTACTCCGTCCCTTACCTCTCCCTCCGCAAACATGAGGAAGAACGAATCGAGGCAATCATTAAAAAGACAATAAAGCGGGCTCTTGATCTTCCGATCTCTACATCCAACAGCCGTCTCAAGGCATTGGGTGTGATTAATTCATACCAAGAGCTGAAGGAAGCCCATCTTTTAAACCAGTACACACGGCTAGCCCAAACCAACTCTGGCCAACGCCTGCTTGCACGTCTGCACATAAGACATGATTTCGAACAACAGGAACGGGTCAAAGTGCCAGAACTGTGGCGCACAGCCCTTCTGGTCCGACCTCTACCCACTAAAATGGACAGAGATGAACACACAGCGCGACGTGACGCACGCGCTCGGGCGCTGGAACGACAATTTGGACAGAAGCCAGGTGTGTACTACGTGGACGTTGCTGGCCCCACCTCCAAGGGGTGGTACACGGCGGCTGCTATTCACGAGGGCACACAGGTGGATGGGCTAACCTTTAGGGCGTATTCTGTAACACAGGCTGAGGAGGTCGCCATTGCCCTTGCGGCCTCTCACAGTAATTCCCGGTATATTATCACGGATTCGCGCCGAGCGTGTCGTAATTATACAGCCGGGTACATATCACCGTTAGCCGAGACAATACTGCGCAACTGCATAAGAGACACGGACCCTCATCCGAAACGCATTATATGGACACCGGGCCATCAGGGATTGCGGGGAAATGAGGCTGCAGATGCGGCTGCCCGAGCGCTCATTTCCGGGCTACCTTCGTCAATGCCGATGGAGACCGATGAGGAGGGTTACCCTCTCCTCCGATATAAGGAAATTCTTTATTATTATCGGGAAAGTCATCGCCGCTACCCTCCCCCCGCACGGGGGTTGAAGAAAGCAGAGGAGCGCATTTTGCTTCGCCTCCAGACGAATACATTGCTATGTCCTGCCATAGTCAAACATTTCGACCCTACGGTCACAGGACAGTGCCAGCACTGTGGGGAGGTGGCAGACACCTACCACATGGTGTGGGCCTGCCAAGCTAACGCAGCCATTACTCCTAACCCAAACCCTAGGCGAGAGGACTGGGAGGCGGCCCTGCTCGGCTGCTCAGACCTTCAGGCCCAGCAGGCCTTGGTCCAGAGAGCCAAGACGGCGGCTTTAACCAATGGGGTCCCGGAATAGAGACTCCACCTAGTCTGTAGGGGCCTCTACAGAGGTCCTACACCTCTCTTTTGTAAATAAATGTTTTTCACCACCACCACACAGGCACACACACGCACATACATACATACATACATACATGCATACATACATACGTACATACATACATACATACATACATACATACATACATACATACATACATACATACATACAACGCTAACTGACATTACATCAACACGCAAACCACAATAAAGAAGAAGCAGTATTGCACTCATACCAAGGCAACTTCATCAGTACAACCAAGTAATAAGATATTGGCAAAAAGGAGCAGGAAGGCTAGTGGTGTCATTGTTTTATGGCTTTGATGTACAAAAACAGGTAAACTTATCATCAAATTGCAGGCATCGCCGTAAAGGATACTCGTTTTTGTTGCGCTGGTTTTTCACTGATAGACAACAACCGGCCAAGCTTGGAAATCTATCTAGCAGCAGAAACAGTAGGTCTGGCTAGGACGTGGTTGCATGCATTCCGCTCCTGATGGTGGTCCGGAGCGGAATCCATATGGGCGGAGTTGGGTGCAATCCATATTATAATGCTGCGGTGGTGCATGTTCACACGGCACGTACGTGGGCCGCGCCTTGAGCAGGGTTATTTGTGTCGGTGCTTGAACCGGAATAGGTCGCAGATATTCCACGCCCGTAGTACCTCTCTTCGCACAATATAGACCGTTCCGTAGCCGCAACATTAGCAAATCGGCATTCTTGGTAGCTCATGGTCAGGAATATTTAGTGTGTCATCATCACTACGACCAAGCGGGAGGGAAACAATTAGTGCGCTACAGTTAGAACCAGCCCGTGAACTCGGTTAAGTCATGGATAGCCACACTCACAGGCCAAATATATCATGCAACAACACTTTTTTTCCCTCTTATTGCCACGACGGACATAACGCGTATACAATGTAACCATTTTAAGCCTTAATTACTTGTTCGCACCTAGCACGCTTATATATAACAGTCATTTTGAAATTGGTGACAGAAACGGTAAGTGGTTTGGACCCCACTCCTCCCCGTCCTTCTATGCGTCTCTATCTTCAGCGATGTAGCTATTTTTCTGGGAAAGCACGAACCAAAAAAGAACCTCCTTGACAGCTTTCTAACTTTTTATTACAGAGCGTGTCCTTTTCACAACGAGAAGGTGCAATCAAACGGGCGGGAATGTTATTTTAGTCACCATTATGCCGGCATTTCAAACATCATCGCAACGAGCCGGAATTGCGCCGAGCCGCTGCAGCAGAACGAGAGAGCCGCCGCACTCTACCAGACCAACGAGCGCGCCTACTTTAGAGCGAAAATACACGCTTTTCGACCAGCACTCTATACCGTGTTATACGAGACTCGCGCTTGAAACCGGCGGCACCGCTGCAAGACGGAGCATTTCGGCGAGCGCACTTACAAGCTCCCAAGGCGCAGCTGCAGCGAGCGAGTTCAGCTTTTCGCTCTAGCGAAAAGAATTGGGGCTCATGCTGCCTCTAGCGGGTTCGTGGTGTGGCGTCGTTCTGAAATGGAAGCAGTCCTGCAGTGGCTGGCTGGCTGCTCAGCTGCAGCGCCCGTCAACCCTGAGACAATAGCGGCACGAGCGTTACTTGTATACTCGCAGTATACGCTCAGTTTTCTACACTGTGTATGTGTTGTTTCTTGTTTTCGTTCGGAAGAGTGCCCTTGTATCAGAAGGCTTGGGTTCTTCGGACGGCTGATGCAAGACTTGAAGAACCTAATCAGGCGATTGATAACAAACGGGAGAAGCGTAAAACACAGAAATATACGCAATATATCTTGTGTCTTTTGTTTGTACATCTAATTAGCCAGTTGTTGCCTTATATATGCTTTGTGGGCGCTGATTTCTATGCCGTATACGTTTGTATTTTTACACCCCCATGCCTGCAGAATAGCACCTCGTGGGTCACGTTTAGCTGCAACATTACAGGAATGAGAAATTCGTAAACCGGGTGTGTACGAGTTGAGCTTACGGCAAGTCGACTTGTCTTTTTGAAGAAACGCACAATTACGCGCTACATTTACGCTTTGCAGCTTTGAAAAATGCATGGGCATTTCTCAAAACATCGGCTCCAGGACTTACACTCTGCTTACGAATTTCTGATCGCAAGCTTCCATCGTCCCGTTCTTGCTTTTCTTTTGGATATAACAATAAGGAGCATATGACATTCATAGACGGTGTACTTTATTAGTTATCAACTTCCATTATGTTCACATTATTGTTGCGACACCTTATAGTTAACGGTACACGAGGAATACTAACATAGTTCCAAAAAGGGAATCCTCCTACTCGGTAGGCACTCTGCTACACACTTGAGAGTTCTCGAAACTAACAACCCCATCGTCTACACGGTCTCTCTGCTATGTATAGGCAGAAATAAGGCTTAAAAAGAGTATTCTAAATATTCAAAGCATGCCTTCGTGCTTCGGGTGCCAGCATGAACCACACGTTCTCGGGTGTTTCCAATATCGTTCATAGTTCAGCCACCGCAGGTGGCACGAGTGAGGGCTGTGAAAATCCTAATCCGTTCCCCTAGTGTCGCGACCCTCGGATAACGCGGCAAGAAATCGACCCGGATACACGAGCGGGAAAAGAAAGGACCACTATTGACAATATTTTAATCGCTTCATCATCATTTAAGGGTATACTTCGTAATGACACAAGCACGCATAGCGTAAACGGGATTAACCACACGGAACAAAAACCTCAAGGTGCTTTCGCGGCTTCGTCCATCACTCTTCAGGTGGCACTCGCTGAGAACATCGGCAGAGCTAAACTTGGTCGGTCCCATGCCGCGCATAAAGGCAAGCCGCCGGCGGAAAGGAATTCTCCATGCGTAAAAAGCTGGGGCCCATAAAGAGCACGAGTATACGCGATGCCATAAAATATGCACATCCTCCCTTCTTACGAGACTCGTCGCGCTCAATGGAGAAAGAGCACGACAGAATTCGAGAGTGAGACGGCGTCGAAAGAACATGGCAGCGGCGTCGAATGGAGCAAAGCCCCCCCCCCCCCCTTTTTTTTTTTTGCACTTTCGGTGGCACTCTCTCGTTGTCCAGTAAAAACCACGAGGAAGAAAAAAAGTACGGTGAGGGAAGGAATTGATATTGATTTATTGCGTTGCTTGTTTCTATCTTCTGTCATTAGATATCGTATCAGAAGGAGAACAAAAACGCCTGCGTGCGATGACACTGTTGCTTGCTGCTTGCGTGGTGATGTGAGAATGATGTTGATGATAATGACGGTCCGAATGCAAGGCTCAAACCTACTCTGGGGAATTGGCCAAGAAAAGAGTCATTAGATAGAGCGGATCCCATAATAATGGTAAATCTAATGAATTTTGAAATGTTCAGGAAAATGAAAAATTTACTTATTGAGAGGCTTGCGATCAAAACCACCTTGATTCAATTAGGAATCTTTCTACAGCAGAACAGTGAGCATGACCTAATGAGGGGGCTCTCAAAGAGAGATTTCGGGAAATAATAAAATTCAACCTAATTCCATAAAAACCCGCTTTAAGAACGTTTCCCTGAGTACCTTGAAGTGACTACACGATATAGTGCTTTATTGTTTCATCTTTGTTGCACAATCAGCAAAGAAGAGAACGAGGCATAGTATACATCTCTATGCATTAAATAATTTAGTTTTAGAACGCTACAGCTTAATTTTGTAAAAATAGCCTCTTCTTTGCGTGTTGGCTAGAACTACGTATACCAATGTAAGAAGAGGCGTCGATATTCGTTTAGGGAAGGGAATAATGTTTTACCAGAGTCTTGAATAATGGCATGTCTTCAAAATTTGTCACTTATTATGAGTGCTGTTGTGGGAATAATAGAAGTAACGGACAACTGAGATTGACAGGATTTTGTCAGAGTTTCCTTCAATTCATTCCAATTACGCCCCGCTGTGTCCCAAAATCCAGACCAATCTTTTAAATGCGAAGACATTTTTAGCGAACTTCAGCGCTTTGCGCGTATCTATCTATCTATCTATCTATCTATCTATCTATCTATCTATCTATCTATCTATCTATCTATCTATCTATCTATCTATCTATCTATCTATCTATCTATCTATCTATCTATCTATCTATCTATCTATCTATCTATCTATCTATCTATCTATCTATCTATCTATCTATCTATCTATCTATCTATCTATCTATCTATCTATCTATCTATCTATCTATCTATCTATCTATCTATCTATCTATCTATCTATCCGCTTAAGTTTGGGTGCTCTGGTGGCCACCCCCTTAACTTGGCGTAAACCGAAATTCGCATGGGATGGTAAGATGGTTTGAGGAATATGATGCGCTGGTCAAGACACGAATAATGTCACAATCCTCTCGCGTACCTCCTCAAACACTTCCCGTCAAGCAGTGGCACGCACCCACCGGCGGGTATGTGCCGCTAGTGTGCGGGTATGTGGCACAGGTGATTGACACTTAGTATATATCTACCCAAGAACGAGGAGAACCCACATAGGCATTATTAACGAGTGACCGTTAATACTAGACATTGGTAGCATCACCCCAACGAATCAAATAAATAAATGCCAGAGTACCAGCTGGAATCAAACCGAAAAATTCCGCATGGCAATGAAGCATTCTAGCACACAGCTACACCAGGTCTCAAACTACTTTTCAAATGGACATTAATCTTCGTGAAACTTCAATAGGAGTGCAGTGCTGCCTGTCCATTTTTATAAACATTACATATGTGCTCCTTTGATACAGCCGTCACGTCGGGTTAACGAGAATGGTGGTTGGTTGCCATGCACTGAAGTTGATTTATGTAGCAGTGTCCAGGGCCAGCATCCTCGCGAGCATCAGCGCTTCAGATCAGCTTTTGATTTTGCTAATACGCATGTTCCACTTGGCAACGTTGCGCAAGTTCAAACAACTGGTCATATAAACATCTGCAACTCTTCAACATATATCTGTGCTTGCAACATTTGTACACATATTTAGCGTCTCTTCATGACATGTCGCTCTATAGAAAAATTGCGACACGGTCACCTTCCATTGACATGCTCCGAATAACGTCGATTCCCAGGTACGTGGGATCTGCCGAATTTTTTAAGTTTATATGAGTGGGGACCAGAAAATGAAATGTGCGTGATAAATACGAATCACTATTGGAAGCGAGTGCCGAACAAAAAGATAACAAATCGGTTACTGTGGCCACAACTACACTTTAGGCTGGCGGGCTGAGCTTTCCTCATGCCATTATCACCACCACAAGTTCTGCCGAAAATACTGACGAGAAATCTGGAAGCCCTAATTAGAAAGAGCAATTGAAGGTGTCAGAAGAAATGTTCATTCCAGATTTATCTCGTGATTGTGAGGCATCTGTAGCTGTGATATTTATTATATTTATCTCCTCTAAATGATGTCGCACAGGGCACAGGAGAAACATTTTGCATGATTTGGATATGTATCGCCAAAATGAATTCGACACTTGAATTGCATTGCTAATGGCAGGGATTTTCATAGTTTGTTTGAATGGACCAACGAGTGATTGTACGCATTCTGCATGGTAAGTCTGAAACCAAGTCCAGTAAGTTGGAAAAAATATTTCTGGCTGTTGCATAAAAATAAGGAGTTTTAAAGGACACTCATAAAACTTCAAAATTGTTTGTACTGTTAGTACTCTAAATCTTCACAAGAGAGTGCAAACTTGCCTCTAAGCATAGAACTTTATTGGCGATCAGTTTGGTAAACGAAGGCGTAACCTTGGGGCCTCTCTTTCCAGGAGTACCAGAGGACGCAATTTATAAGCTGGTGCACCCGAATATAAAACACATACAATTCCGATATGGGGCGTACGCACGCTTTGTATATCACAATTAATGAGTCTCTCCGCGTTCCCTATCTACTTTTGCATAGCCTTCGTAGGACTCCTAGCACTCGAATTCCTTACTTGGTCATGTATTCAGTGTGTGTATACCAAAGAAGGTGGTTATTATAAAGTATACTCCCATATATTTTACCAAATCCACTAGTGGTATATTCTGCAGGTTGCAAGTTAGTCTGATAGTAAATGGGTTGTCCAATAGCAAAAGTTTATTTGTGCTTTTTAAGATCGAGACATAAATGTCTTTACCAACTTTCATCGCACACATATACGATTGCAAGCGAGTATATAACGAAGGTATGTCAATATTTGAAACAAAAGAGGCTATGCCATCTGCCATCTGCATATGCCTATATCGTAAGCCTTCCTCCTCTTTGTCCGTTTCTTTGAACTCGATTCATTTGTCACTCGTTGCTGACCCGCAGGTCGCTGAATCGTATTCCTGACGCAGCGGCTGTATTTTCTGTGGAAACGGAAATGCCTGAGGCTTTTGCCCTTAAAATTAGGTGCACGTTAAAAAAACCCCAGGTGATCGAAATTTCCGTAGCGTTTCGCTATGGCGTCTTTCACAATCACATGACAAATTTCGGGACGTTAAACACCAACAATTGTTATATTATCATTATAGATACATGTGTATTAGTAAATATGGTGAAGTGTGTGTTTTGGATGAATCTTCGCATCATTCGTGTGAATGCCGACGCCGTTCTACACATGGTCGTGCCTTCTATCCTGCAAGCACCCTCAAGGATAGTTCTTAACGGATTGCAATAAGTGACCCCATATTTGCCACTGAATGGCGGAAGGTATCAGGGTACCTCGGTTAACGTGTCGGGTAATTTTGAGCGACTGCTTGAGTCATACTTTCGCACAGTTTCTTGCTGAAGATGCTGCAGGTGTAGATACTGAAAGGCTGTGAGACACACACCGTTAACAAATAGTTTATGGTATGTCATGGCGAGGACAAATGACGTATTGCTGAATCGCTTATTGTGCGTGTTGGTACATACGCTGCTCATATGTACCTATAGGCGAACTTGCACTTACATTGTCGAATCTTAGAATGAGTGAACCGGCTTAAAGGGGCAATGACACCTAATTGTCGATCGTATTCTGTGCTATGTGCCTTTACAAACAAGCTGGCGAAATCTTAGCACTTATGGTCGAAGACGTATTTCGCAGTGGAATATTTGGTAAACTTGTGAGTGGCCTGAGAGTCGGGCAACGATGGCGTACTCGCAAGCTGTGACGTAACAAGCAGCTAGCTATGCAAGAGTCTGCATCTCGGCGAATTATATTGTTCTGTGGTCAGCTGCGCATGAAATCTTGGTAATTGACAATTGAGCTTTCTTCAATTTGGTACTGAACTCATGAGGGAGTGTCATGCTGTCAGGATAATACCTGGCCGTTGATTTTCTGAACACATATCCTAGTAAACATGGTAATGAGTGCTTCTCGTGGACTGATTGCTCGCCTTTGCAAGTGATGTGTTATGCTTCAGGGCTTACGAAGCTATGCTACCTCATTTAAAGGGGCATTGACAAAAAAAATTTGCCTCAAGTTTTATTGTGTTTTGTTTTTGCTGCAATTTGTTGCTGTATTCCTGGCAGTCAAAACGCGGCACTTCGTTTAATGCAGCATGCAGGAGATATAATTACAGGCTGCTCATTACTGGCGATTCCGACCTTCGGTTTGAGAGAGTCACAAAAATGACTAGGGGCCAAGCGCAACTGTCACAACCCAGCATGTGCAACTTTCAAACACGTCAGCACACAGAACTGTGACGCACTTTCTCATGGTTAACATCAAGAGGCACTTTCGAACAAAAAACAGGACATCAGTGTCGCAAAGTATAAAATTTCAGCGCGTGTGCCCCGGCCACAGACTGGCGAGTAGCTGCCGAGCAATAGTCACTCTGGTGCAAACGCAGCAAAAGAGAAATGATGATTATCACGTCATCATAACCTTTTCCAGCGTGGTCACGGGGGGGAAGGGGGGGTCACCACGGTTCACCAAGAGTCACCAGTGAGGGTGTCACTAGCGCGAGGGAGCCGACCACTGACACACACTTCAAAATCAATTTGAAATACCTCCCAAGAATTGAACTTTGTTAACTACCGATATTTGGAAGATATACGCATCTTCACGGGAATCAATCCAGCAGGCAATCTCGGCTGAGATCGTTGTGTCAGTAGCCCTTAAATTGCCATCGATGCAGACACTACAACGCACTGCAAAAAAACAAACAAACAGGAAAGAATAGGAAGAGGAGGCAGGTGTTTCGGTTGACTCGTTTGCATTCGCCACGTCGCCATTTCAGATAGTGAGGGATTGTAGACAGATGGCGACAATTAGACATAAACCACCGGTAGTGATAAAACCCGCGTGCCATACATAATTCGGCTCTCATACTACGGTCGTAGCACCGATTACGAGCGCACGATCGCAGCTGCGGCGCACCGCTCATTCCGAGAGTTGCAACAGCCTAGCAGCATCGCAGACATGTGCCATTTGCGTGCGCATTAGCGTTAAGCTCTCTCAAATACACTCCAGCCGGTGCGATGCTGCAACAACAGCTCTGTCTTGACCACTGAAAATCTCTCTCACTTGCGTTACACGCGTAAATCAGCCAGCACGCACTGCACCTTTTTTTTTCCTTCTTGTTTTTCGACGCAGGAACAGCACCATGCGCAATGGGAAGCAAGGCGCGAACGCCGCACGCAAGCAACGACGCTTAAACAGCCGCACTCGTGCTCGGAGACGCCTTCTCCGCAATACAAGCATGCCGCCCGTCGCATTAGAGAGCCCAAGCAAAAGCGGCACGTTGCCGGCATCGCTCGTTGGCTGGGGCGTCCTCGCGACGCCAGCGCCCCAGCAAGAGGTGCGGCGAGATGACCTGGAGCAGAGTGTCTGCTCCCTCGGAGGATGGTGCGAAAGCCGCAGATTGAAGACTGTCGAGTGGGTGGGGTGGCGTTGGAGGGGGGGGGGGGAGGAGGATGGCGATGTGGCTTCGAAAGTTAAGAAAGGAAAATCAAACAGGAAAACACAAACTAACCAATACGGATTTCTGAGAAAGAAAAAAGCTTCTTAGTTTTTGCCGAAAAGTTCTTCCTCGTCTGGAGTTAGAACCCAGAACCAGCACTTTTCCGGTTTGGCAACTCTAACAGTTGAGCTAACCAGGAAGCAAGCAATTGGCAGCGCGAGGGTGAATCCATCAGCGATTCGAAGCACATGGACATAAGTTCTGCGGAAACGCGCAAGGTGGCTAAAGGGTTAAAGACGTACTGACACAAAATTACTTGCTTATCATTTTTTTCACCAAATAATAGGCCAAGCCCCCGAGAGTGTAGGTAATGTACAGACACAAGGCCAACAATTGTCGAGTAACTACCATCCCATTTTCACAACAAGCATGACTTGTAAAATAGTCCAGCATATCATATACTCTTACACTGCTAACTTCCTAGCACCTGTAAAATTCTTCTATCAACTTAACATTTCTTTCGCAAAAATTTGTTCCTTTGACAATCGGCTTGCTCTTTTTCTGCATAGTTTACAAATAAATTTCGACCGTAACGTTCCGACTGACGCAATATTCTTATACTTCAACAGACATTTGACAAGGTTTCCCGTGGTTGTCTTTTATTAGAAAATGTCCCTTCTTAACATCCACCCTTTGTTTTAAACTGGATTTGAGGCTTTTTAACCAACCGTCACCAATTAGTTCATGCCTACTCACACTCTTCAACCCTATAACACACGTTTTTTCAGGTGTATGACAAGTTACCATACTTGGTGTCTACTGTTCTTGGTATACATTAATTACCTCCGTTCGAACATTTCTTTTCACAAACGACTATTCGCCGGTGATTATATTGTCAACCATGCAGTTGCTAAACCATCTGATCATTTCATGTTACAATATGATATCACCCACTTATGAACTAGTGTGAATTTCGGCTGATATTCTTGAATGTTTCTGAAACTGTGTTAACGTCTGTCCACCGTCAACATGAAGACGTTGTTTATAGCTACACTATCAATAACAACAAAATTCCTACAGTTCATTCATTTAAATACCTTTGTGTGAACATCTTGCGTGACCTAGCTTGTGCCTTTCATATTAACAATATTGTTACGCCTGAAGTAGGGGTACGGGGGTTTATTGAACGGAAGCTGGGATGGCGAGGCCGCACCGGATAAAACTGCCGAGAGATCTTCTTCTTCCCCAGTCCACACTTCTATTCCCTCTTATCAATCCGGCACATACACGTCGTAATATTTCCCCCTTCGCAGACGAAGCGCACCGCGCGTTTCATGCATCGTCCCGCAGTCTAAAAGCTTTGAGGCGAGCCACATGGGTAACCTCGGTCTTGGTTGATCGTCTCCCACTAGCTGTCAGTCGTGCTATTTTATAATCTACTGCACTGAGGCGCTCAAGGACAACGAATGGGCCAGTGTAGTGGGCGAGAAGTTTTGTGGACAAGCCACGCTTGCGGATAGGCTTCCACAACATTACAAGGTCTCCCGGTTCATATGTGACGTGGCGGTGCTTGCTGTCGTAGCGGAGCTTTGAGCGGTCTTGCGATGCTATAGTACGCAGGCGGGCAAGACGCCGAGTTTCTTCTGCAAGGCATAGTGTTTCAGCTAATGAAGGATCGTCATTGTCATAAAACGAAAAGATAGTGTCCAGGGTATAACGAGGGGGTCGAACGTAAAGAAGGAAGAAAGGGCTGTGGCCGGTGGTTTCGTGTTGGGCAGTGTTGAAGGCATACGTGATGAACGGTAAGACGTCGTCCCAGTTCTTGTGATTGGACGCCACGTACATTGAAAGCATATTCACCAGTGTCCGGTTCGTTCGTTCAGTAAGGCCATTCGTCTGTGGATGGTAAGGTGTCGAATGACGAAGTTCCGAGCCACACATACGGAGCAGTTCCTCAACAACGTCTGCCGTAAACTGACGGCCGCGGTCGCTTATTATGACGCGAGGAGGTCCGTGGCGCAGTATGATAGAGTGCAGGAGAAAGGAGGATACTTCGCCAGCAGTCGCAGATGGCAGGGCGGCCGTTTCGCAGTAGCGGGTCAGGTAATCGGCGCACACTACAATCCAACGGTTGCCTTTTGCCGAGCGTGGAAAAGGGCCCACGAGGTCAATGCCAACTTGCTCAAAGGGAGTGCTGGGAGGCGTCACAGGCTGTAGAAGTCCAGCCGGAGCAGTCGTGACTGATTTGTGCGTCTGGCATTGAGTGCAACTGGCCACGTACTGCTCAACTGACTGGCGCATGCGTGGCCAGTAAAATCGCTCCTGTGTACGAAGGAGTGTTCGCGTCATTCCCAGGTGACCCGAAGTTGCGTCGTCGTGCATGGCGCGCAGAATGGAGGAACGGAGTGTGTGCGGCACCACCAGCAAGAAGCGGGAACCCGTGGCCGAGAAGGTCCTCTTGTAAAGTAATCCTTCACGAACGCAAAAGCGTCCGGCCAAAGTGGACGCTCGTGCTTCAGCAAATAATGGCTCCAAGCTGACATCCTTCCGCTGTTCATTTTCAAAGGTGGTCTTGTCCGGGAATACTGGAGTCACTGACGCAATTAGGTGATCGAAATTGTCGGCATCGCAAAGTGTTGTAGTAAGCGGCATCCGCGAAAGGCAGTCAGCGTCAGCGTGCTTCCTGCCACTCTTGTATGACACCGTGAAGTCATACTCTTGCAAGCGGAGGGCCCAGCGTGCCAGGCGGCCAGATGGGTCTCGGAGGCTTACAAGCCAGCACAAGGAATGATGGTCTGTGACCACTTGGAAGGGACGACCGTACAGGTATGAACGGAATCGCTGTACAGCGAAGACGAGTGCCAAACATTCTTGCTCAGTCACTGTGTAATTCCGTTCTGGTTTACTTAAAGTTCTGCTGGCATACGCAATGACATGTTCCTTTCCACTGTGTCGTTGTACTAGAACTGCACCTATGCCAATGCCACTGGCGTCAGTATGAACTTCGGTCGGCGCCGAAGGGTCGAAGTGTCGGAGAATGGGCTGCGATGTGAGTAAGAACTTGAGTTGGTTGAAAGACGTCTCACAGTCATGTGTCCATTCAAAGCTAGTACCTTGACGTAGCAGACTGGTCAAGGGGAAGGCAACGTCGGCGAATGCGGGAATAAATCGGCGAAAGTACGAGCACAGGCCTAGGAAGCTGCGAAGCTCTTTCGTTGAGCGAGGTGGTTTGCACGCTTTCACAGCTGCTGTCTTGCTCGGGTCAGGCCTGATCCCATCTTTGTTCACAAGGTGCCCAAGTACTAAGGTTTGTCGCTCGCCGAAATGACACTTCTTCGAATTAAGAACAAGGCCAGCGTTTCTAATGCATTCCAGAACAATGTCCACGCGTTCGTTGTGCTCACGAAATGTGCGCCCAAAGATCACGATGTCATCTAGGTAGCACATACAGACGTTCCATTTTAGGCCACGCAGAATGGTATCCATGAACCTTTCGAATGTGGCAGGAGCATTACATAATCCAAACGGCATCACGTTAAATTCATAAAGTCCGTCTGGAGTTATGAAAGCAGTCTTTTCCTTGTCCGCTGGATGCATGGGAATCTGCCAGTAGCCTGAACGTAAATCGATAGACGAGAAGTATGACGCCGAATGGAGACAGTCCAAGGCGTCATCAATTCGTGGAAGAGGATAAACATCTTTCTTCGTGATGGAGTTCAAACGGCGATAGTCGACACAAAATCTCCAGGTACCGTCTTTCTTTTTCACAAGGATCACAGGAGCTGCCCAAGGGCTCGATGATTCTTGAATGATGCCCTTTTGGAGCATTTCACGCACTTGATTGTCTATTATCTTGCGCTCGGACGGCGATACTCGGTACGGTTTTTGTCGGATTGGCTGTGCTGTTTGTGTATTTATCCTATGGCGTATACGAAATGGAGGAATGGAAGGCGTATGGTCACTCTGGGAGAAATCAAAAACTTGCAAGTACTTTAACAAAACGTCCACAAGCATTCTGCGCTTGTCGGCAGTCAGCGCCTTATCAACCATAGGTAAAACTTTCGAACTGTCTGAGCAGGCGGTCACTTGTTCATCCCGTCGAACGTCACTGAGGACAGCTACTGTTGTTGGCGAGTATTCTTTAAACGACGCTAGCTTAAGTCCTCCTGGTAGCAGCACCGGTTCGTTTGAATAATTCGTTGTCCAAAGGTCTGAACGACCTTCACTCACTGAAACTATGCTGTGGGGTACCAACGTGTTCTTCTTTATACAACTTAGATGGAAAGGCTCCACTAGCGCATCGAAACTGGTCTTATTGTCGTTAATATGCGAAGAAGCTACTGGAACGCGCACAGCACAGAAGGCCGGGATAACGGTATCTTCATAGACTCGGAGCGCACCGCTTTCCGTACCCGAATTCTCGATAAGTCCATGAGGAACAGCGTCACTTATGATAACTTCGCCATTTCGACAGTCTACAGTGGCTCCGCACATTCGCAAGAAATCTATGCCTAGAATGATGTCATGAGTGCTCCGCGGAAGAACCGTGAATTCTGTCACAAACACTTGATCACTCAGTAACACTGCCGCGGTACAAACACCAATCGGACACAACGAGTTGCCGCCCACGCCACAGAACGTTATCGCTTTCTCCAACAAAAAGGTCACCTTTCTTCCCAAACGAGCTTTGAACGCAGCACTCATGATCGACACGGCGGCTCCAGTGTCCACCAAAGCCATCGTATGTACACCATCAACAAAAACTTGCACTTTGTTTTTAAACATAAGCACCGGTGGAGGTATCTCTTCTTGCAGCGAATCACCAGCGACCTCACCCCCAGCGGCCGCGCTGCCTAGTTTTCCGGAGGCGGCGAAGGGTAGCGGCGCCTAGGAGACGGCGACCGATTGGAGCGAGGGGCTGGCGGGGGTGTCAGACTGCGGTCAGAGGCTGGAGAACGGTTTCGCAGCGGCCTTGGTGTCTCGTAAGATGCGCTTCCAGGGAACGTTGGTGCTTGTGCAAAGTCGGACAGGTGGGATCTCGGTGGCCAGTCGTACCTCGGCGGCTGCCGGTAGTTACAGTACCTGGCAATGTGGCCTTCGACGCCACAGTTGTAGCAGATGGGTAGGGGTCGCTCGCCGAACCACTGCTGAGAGCGCTGGGCTGTGTAGGGTCGCCTAACCGAACGGGGTGGAGCAGATTGCTGAACGGGAGCTGCGCGCCTCTGTGGGGCGGGGCCGGGACGAAGACGTTGGTCATACCGCTGGTCAGACGCGAATGAGTCTCGGCGTGGCCACGAAGCCCTAGCTTCGCGAACGTCTGTCACACATACTGATGGTGGCAGAGGAGCGAACGGGGCCGGGTAGTAGGATGAACAGGTAGGCGTATGGCGGATGGTGTCGTGGAACAGTGTGTCTTGTCGCTGTAGTTCTTCCCGCACTATTGTCCGGATAGTAGCGGCAAGGTCGGCGGGCGGGCTCACGTCGACGCTGGCGACCGTTGTTACATTTGCCAGCCTACCAAATTTCGGGGCAATACGACGGGTCTTTAGCTTCTCAAAAGTACGGCAGTGACGTTGGACGGCGGAGACGGAAGTGAGGTCTTCCCTGCCTATCAAAAAGTTGTAGACGTCCTCTGCTATACCCTTCAGAAGGTGGCCGACCATGTCCTCTTCAGTCATGTACGGGTCTATGATCTTGCAGAGCATCAGGACCTCCTCTATGTAGGTGGTACACGTTTCTCCAGGAGTCTGAGCTCTTTGAGCCAACGTGCGCTCCGCGCTCTTCTTTTTTGAATCAGAGTCGCCGAAGCATTTCTTGAGCTCTTCAGTGAAACGATCCCACGTTGTTAAGGAATCTTCGTGGTTTTCGTACCACATCAGAGCTGTTTCCGTGAGAAACAGCGCGACATTTCCCAGTTGGTCGGTGGCATCCTAGCAGTTGTACCGGCTCACCCTTTTGTACTGTGTCAGCCACGCATCCACATCTTCTCCTGCTCTTCCCGCGAACGGGCGGGGTTCCATATAGTGATATCGAGGTGCAGCTGGCACTGACCTTTGTGTGGTTGAGAAGGCGTGACCTTCGCTCTCGGCCATGGCAGTTGGTGTCGGTGGCAGACCGGCAATACGACGGCTCCGGCGAAGTTCGAACAGCTGTGGCTCCGTGGTTCGTCGACGTATACTGTACCCAGCACCTTCCACCACTCTGTTACGCCTGAAGTAGGGGTACGGGGGTTTATTGAACGGAAGCTGGGATGGCGAGGCCGCACCGGATAAAACTGCCGAGAGATCTTCTTCTTCCCCAGTCCACACTTCTATTCCCTCTTATCAATCCGGCACATACACGTCGTAATAATATCATAAATTCTGCTAATTGTACTCAGAGATACTTACACCGCAACCTTTCGCTCTCTCCTCCTTTTATTAAAAAGTTGCCTTCAAAACTTTTGTCGGCCAAAGCTAGAGTATACATACGCGCTTGCGATTTTCGGTGCTCACTAGAATAACCTAAATAACGCTCTCGAGTCTGTTCATAACCGTGTGGCGCTAATCATATCATCTTCATTCATACACCTCAAACATTTCGACACTGTAAGCAAATATTAACATATCCGATCTGGCTAAACGCCCCAAAATAGCAAGTCATAACCTTCATCATGAATTTTTGTATTTTTTGCCTTTCGATAATTCATACATCAGAAGAGCCCATCGCATTTCCCGCCACAGTCACCGCAACGCCGTCTGTTCAGTGTAAGCCAATACCATCACCTTCAACCAATCTTCTTTTTTTTTCTGCGCACAGCCCGAGACTGAAATGACCTGCCCACCGAAGTCGCCACCATCATCGACACCCAAGCATTCAAGCGGTTCATCAAAACCATCCTATCATAAATACCATTACATTATTAGCCCTTCTATAACCCACTCCCTCATGTTATATACCAACCGGGACCTTTGAGGTAATAAAACAAATCAATGAATTCCTGTAAGCGTGAGTGCGCCCTCAAATATTATATACAGCGTGCTTTCAAACGCGAGTTTCGCTTTCGACTGTACCTTAACGTTACGATGAAAGAATGGATGCTATGAGCGTCCTTTTGTAATGGGGCGGTGGAATGTGTGTCAACTGGTTCACAAGGAAAAAAAAATGAAATGTTTCTTGTTTATGTTGGCCTACTTTCTTATCTACTTCGAATAAATAGATTTTTCATAACAAAGAAAAAGATTGCGTTCCATTTCTGTGCCTCTTCAGTGATAACGACCTCATTTTCTCACAATTTCTGTCCTTTATCTCTATTTTTCTGCCATCAATACTCTAACCGTCTCTTGCTGCTATCGCGGACGTGGTCAGCTTTCCATGTTTTTCGCTGAAACTCAAATGCTCATTTAGGCTTGTATGCAATACGTATGCATTGGTTGATATTGTCGCATTCAGTCACAACATGTCCCATCGTTTATTTCACTCCCCCACAGCAAGTACATCTTCTTTATTGAATCGTGCTTTATGACTACGCGTTCAAAGGCAACCCGACCTCGTTTCAAACAGTAAAGCGCCTCTTCTTGAAATATCATATCAGAAAACTACTCCCTCCTTATTTTTTTTGCCCTTTCGGTAGTTACTGAGAGCAGGCTTCTTTTCCATCGCTGTCATCTAGTGAAACCTCTCTACCTCTCTGACTTTTCACTTAATGCTCCTTCTTGCCATGTCACCCACACTGCCAGCCGTATATTTACTGTTGAGCATCATAGTGCTCTTTCTCCACTTAGTGACCACGCTCTTACTATACAAATACCTGAATATCATTGCTGCCCATCTACTCTTCTTCATTTTCATAAGCCTCTCTTCTGATGTCATTTTGCTCTGAGATTCCCTTACTTGAAAATCTGTCTATCTCATATCCCTCTTTACAGCATCATTCGTCGTCTTTCCGTGAGCGCCCAACGCGAGGTGTCTCACAGTCAATTGTTTCACATCAATTCCTGATTGCATCTTGGACTTAATTCATACCACTGATTTACCAAATATAAGCCCTGGAACAATTATGCCTTTCCACACACCTCGAAGCAATTCGTACCTATTATATTTTCACAACGCCCTGTGGCTCCTTATTGAAGCATTCCTATTTCTCTTTGCTGCCGATGTTTTTTCCGCCCCTCCATATATTTATCTCCCTTATTTACCCATACTCCTAGGTATTTGTACTCGCTTAGCGTCGGTACTTCTTGGCCCTGTATTGAGCCCGCCTGGTCTTTGTGATCAATTGAATACCACCTATTCACAATTTTTGCACTAAACCCTAAGTTTAGAGCCTCGCCTTCCCTACCGCATATAGGAGGAGGAGGAAGCATGGAAGGAGGAAGGAGAAGGAGGTAGCCAGTTCTCAGACCAGATGGCTACCCTATTGTGGGAAAGGGGGTAAGGGGCATCAAAAATAGCAGAAAAGAGACGTTGAAGGAGCGAGAAAAATTGGCCCTGTATCTGCTAGTTACACTGCAAATGTCGTCGAAAGAGAATACTGTTGCGTCTCGAGAGAGTGAACAAAACGTTTATCCGATGTCCTGCGCGAAAACATCGGTGAATGGTGTACTGGAGGCGCTGCGTGAGAGTGCCTCGAGCGTGCAGCGGAGGTGAACGAGCGCAGCAAGTCATGTCAAACGTGAGACATCCAGCGCTACCTGGCAGTTATCTTGGAAAACGAAACACACGCACCCTGTGCGCCCGCCTCGGAGGTGATAAGGTGTAGGACGCCAGGCGACGGGTAGGTTCCACCACCGTGTCGTCTTAGCAAAGTGTTTGAAACAGCTGCCTTTTCGAGCAAGCGTTGCCTGGTCAGCGCAACGTGATAAACGCTGCGGTCCTTACAATTGCTTATGTATCCCTTTTCTAGTAAGAGACACATATAAAATATTGACGGGTTGTTATATGGTGCTTCAGATATGCGCACTAATTGCTTTTTAATTGACAATCGTACAAGTATGAACGCATAATCCTGAGCATTAGTGGTGGACGCTGTGGATGGGGTCAGCCGTTTGGAGTATTGTTTGGCTACTTTGGTGTCGTTTAGGGAACCGTTAATAATGGACAAACAGACAAATGTACAGACAGACAGACAGACAGACAGACAGACAGACAGACAGACTAAAATTTTTGCGTTGAAGGTACCCAAGAAAGACTATCGTCTTTAAAAAGAAAGAAGGACAACAGTGCGATCCACGACGCTGCTTACAGTCTGTCTCTAAGACCACTTACTTGCCCGCAAGAAGCGCAACGAGGCTTTCAATGCCTTGCGTGCCGAGGACGGTCTTAGCCAGTGTCCCAATACCTTTTTTCGACAATTGGTGAATTTCTAGTCTATCTAGAAGTTTCGACCGTTCTTTTCTTGGCGCACGGAAGCGAGAACACTCGCAGAGAAGATGGAAAAATGTGTCCGCGCTGCCACAGTCGCCGCAAATCGGGCTGCTGGCCACGCAGATTCGAAACAAATGAACGTTCGTAAAGCCCCCCCTCCCACCCCCATTCCACAGATGGCACAAAAGTGTCTCTTCAGATCTGGTTTTTCCTGGTGGGAGACGAAGCTGTAGGTGTGGGTCAAATTTATGAAGGCGGACGTTGGTGGATGCCGTATAATTGCACTTAGCGAGTGTCAGTTCTCGTGCAAAAGATCGAAGCCTTGTAGCGGTGTCTGTTCTTGATAATGATATAGCTGCGCAAGGGGCATCATTATAAGCAGATCAGGCTACTTCATCAGCATGGTCATTTCTGTCGATGCTGCAGTGGCCCGGTATCCATTGATACGATATGTAAAGTTGTTTCTCTATAGCCTGGTGATGAAGCAGTCTTATTTAAGCGACTAGCTGTTCATTCGGCCCATGACGTTATGGCGAGGCAATGCCCTGGAGGGCTGCTTTGGAGTCGGATAAGATTGACTATGTCTGCTGTGGTTGTTCAACTAGGAACTCCAGAGCTGCACGAATGGCGGCGAGTTCTGCAGCCGTGGATGATGTCAGATGCAATATTGTGAACTTTATCGTGATGGATTTCTCGGGAATTGCCACTGGGCCTGTTGAGCTTGCTAATATAACCAAACCATCCGTGGAAATGCGAAGGTGTCCACTGTGTTTCTCGTGAAGATACAGATGTGTTGTCTGTTTTAGGGCCAAATGTGACAATTTTTTCTACTTTTGCTTTTTGGGGATGGTTGTCAGCACTTTCAGTGATTGTGGACACCACGATGTTAACGGTGGTCTTGCGGCGTGCGTGAAGTTCGCGGGAAGCACCGTGCTATGTGGAGCAATAATAGAGTAGAACGCAGAGCGTGGCCTGGAAATTGAAAGGGAGGTGAGGTGATGCTATGGAGTACGGGTGACATGTCAAGTGCATTATTAAAGCATCAACACGAATGTAGGTTGCGATAGGTTGTTAACGAGCGGTTACGACAGTCGCTGCTGAGGATGCACATGTCGGAAACCCTAGGCATATTCTGAGTGCTTGAGCTTGTATTGACGGGAGAACGCGTACGTTTGTTATTCGGGCCTTGCTGATCACAGGTAGGCTGTAGCGCATGAAGCCTTGAAAAATACTGTATACAGTTGAAGCATGACTCGTATCGATGCCCCCCATGATTTTCTCGTAAGAATCCTGAGGACGTGGGGGATCAGGTTCAGTTTCTTTTTTATGTGAGTGATGCGAGGCTTTAGGACGTGTCACGATTTATTATTACTTCCAGAAAATGGTGGGTCGTTGGACAGCTGATCGTGTGTCCATTAATTCTGATGACGTATGGGGCCATTGCCTTGCGCGTAAACGCAACCAGTGAGCGTTTCTCAGATGACATCTCCAGTCTCCGTCCTTGAATGTAGCTTGACGTCAGTGTAGCCGCTCTCTGAAGCCTGACTCATACGTGTAGACGCGTGACGCCTGATGCCCATATGCAGATGTCGTCTGCATTAGTCGACAGATGCACAGACCACGGCAGGACGTCAACGAGGCTGATGAGCGCAAGGTTGAAAAGTATGGGCTCAGGACCCCACCTTGAGGTACAGCGCGATAAGTATAATGGTGCCTTGTTGCACCATCTGCTGTGTGAACGAAAATGGTTCTGTCCTTCAAATAGCTGTAGACACGGCCCCCCAATCCAATGTTGTTCAAGACTTCCGGGAGGGTTTCATGCACTACATTGTCACATGCACCTTTAACGTGCAAAAACAGTGCCACTGATAATTTATTTAGGCTTTTCTGCTGCTGTACAGACACGACAAGGGCAATAGCATTGTCTATAGAAGATTGTCCACGTCGGAAGCCGGTCAAAGCATCGGGGTATATATTGTTATGCTCCAGGTACCACTCTATGTGAGTCAGCACTATTCTCTCCCTCACCTTCCGAAAACAGCCGGCAAGCGCGATGGTTCACTAGGATACCATGTTCAGAGGCGATTTGCCTCGTTTGAGCAGGGGCACAAGGCGGCTGCAGTGCCACGAAGGAGGAACCAAACCGTTGCTCCACGAGTCATTGTATACAGCTAGAAGGGCACGCCGAGCTGTTTGTCCAAGGTTATGAAGGGCCATGTAAGTGACTCCATCAGGTCCAGGAGATGAACGTTAGCATGCTGCCAATGCTTCCTGAAGCTCCTCTAGAGAAAACATATTGTTCATCCGAGTGTCTCTGGACATCGGCGTGTGTCGTAAGTTAGTCACAGTGATCCCGGATTTCTTGTTGGCAACCCTGGTGCAGAAGTATTCTGTTACATGGATTTCACGTTGGCTTTGGTGGAGTGCAAGGAATTTGAACAGGCGATGCTGTTGTGGCAATGTTCTTAGGCCACGAAATATTCTCCATATTTGCGAAAGAGGCTTGTGGGGATCGAGCGACTATATAATCACTTCCATCGTAGTGACTGCAGTGCATTTATTCGACGCTGAAGCTTTTTTATAGAAGTCTCACCTCCCTCAAGTCGTAGATGAATTTGCTGTGCCCTTAACATCGTTCGGCCCGACGACGGATTGCTCAAAGTCGCTCCAACTCCACTTCAAATTTACAAAAGTTTGACAAAGGTGCCCATTTAAACATTGCCTCTTGGATATCGGCTTTCATTATACCTTCTGGGCTTTCAAGAAAACCTTTTTGGTTTCCTTCTCACCGCTCCTCTGCGGATGACCTGTACATGTAGCCGTCTATCCGCGAAGAGGAAGCGATGTACGACTTGCTTAGCCCCTTGATCTTTATATAGGTGGGGATGTGATCACTGCAAGGAGTTTCATTGTCCGCAAAGCACTGCCATTTGGTACTTCGGCTACTTGACACAAAAGGTAGGTCGAGACAGCTACTATATGCCAGACCCTGTAAAAACGTAGGTGTGCCGTCATTTAAACAATATAGTGGGTAATCATATGCAAAGGAGGGCACATGTCTTCCCCCACGGTCCATTTTCTGGCTTTTGCACAGCAGGTGATGAGCGTAAAATCACCAGTAATAACCAATGGCCCAGGTGCCGCTGATATAATGGTTCTTAATCTTCAGTGTCAGAGTGGCCTGAAGGCGCAATATACACTGCCACTAACGTGAAATTCACGTTCTTAAGCTTTACTGTTAGGCCCACGTGTTGGTTGCCGTCATCCGGTAAAATTGGAAGCTCAATATATGTGAGTTAGCACCTGATGTAAACAATGACCTTACTGTTTTTGTTACAGGTTGCAGTCCTGAAATCTTCGTATTTGGATAGTCGTGTGGCATTGTGAAGGCGTAGTTCACAAATGATGATAACTGAAAACTGATTCTTGAATAAAATTGGCCGGAAGTCTGAAATGGCGGTCTAAGGCCTCGGTAATTTCATTGGAAAATTGATGCCTCCTTCACTAGTTTATCAAAGGGCTGCAGAGAAAGAGGCATGGTGCTTCTCTATACTTCACTGCACCGGATTTAAGACGTACAATATTTGAAGAGCGTTTTGAGCAGCCGGAGTCCTAATATTATTCAAGAGTACTCGAATGGTCTCATGAGGGTCCTAATCACGGCTACTACCTCGTTATCTTGACTGTCGCGACTTACTCGCTCTGAAGTACCTTTCAGCGGGCGATCCTACGGTTCTACTGGCGGAGTCATCAACGGCAGCGCTGGCTACCTGTCAGGTGGGCCAACGATTCTTGCGTTTTTCTGAGGATGCTTGTTGTTCGCACTTGCTGGTGCTTGTGGTGATGAGTGGGTGATTTAGTGTAGCTGTGTATCTCTGGACTTAGCAGAAGGTGTCCTAGAAGTTCTCCAGTGACGAGAACGCCGACATCGCACTTTACGAGTAGCCTTCCTGTGGGTCGAACTCTCTCTGGCCATCTGCCTCAGAACTTGCATCTCTTTCTTCATATCTGAGAACTCCTTTGAAGACGCCCCGTGAAGACCTTGGCCATTGCCACACTTGCAATTTTCCGCTTCGCAGGCTTCTGTGTTGTGCGACTCCAAGCATCGGAAGCACATAGCAGAGTTTGTGGAAACAGCGCTCAGGTGTCCCATTTTAGAGCAGTTCCGACACTGAAGAGGTCTCGGCCCAAACAGCCGCACTGTGTGCCGAAAATTACCAACTGTTACTTGAGATGGGAGACTGTCACCCTTGGAAAGAAGTTTTACGCATCGTGAGTTCCCGAGACCACGGGCTTGCAAGATGGTAGTAGCTTCAGTGAATGGTTTGATTAGAATGGGAAAATCAATGTCACTGATAGAACTGTCGACGTTGTATATAACACCTGCCCTAGAGTTCTTTCCACCTGGTATGTAAGAACGTACGTTGATGTTCTCCAGCATATTGACATTGCTCAATACGTCCAGAGCAGTACGTTGCGTAACGTCGCCGGAACGTTCTTGTAGCCATTCATTATCACGTCTACTATTAGTCCCGGAACGAGCGCCTCAAGAGACACAGACGTGGCTTGGCGATGAAGTCGATTCATGCTGTCAGCGGCATTCAGCGGAACAAGCAAAATAGTGTGAACCGGTGGCTCTTGCATATTCGTGGTGACCTTCCCATGAAAAAGAGATTCTGTTAGTAGCTTCCTCTTCACCTTGCGCCTTGGCATTGGCATAAAGTCACTTTCATCGGAGCTCTCATCTCTGGCTGTAGAGCATATCAGCGTGCCCTCACTGTCGGCGGCGTTTTCTTAAAGTGGCCAGAGACGACGTGGAAGGTATGGGTGGAGGCCCTGTAGATTCTACAGCCTTTTCCGCAAACAGAAGAACAGCGTCTTCCACAAGCACCAATGAAAAAGGGGAAAATAATCGACACTGAAACCAGCGTTCTACTTAGGAAAGAAATCGCTTCGATATATATATATTGTGACGATGGAACGCGTTTATTTACAAGATGGGTAATGCAGAGGTGTAGCTCAGCGAAGGATCAACAGCGTCGCTCGCGAGCCAGTCGAGTCTCTTCCTCCTCTTCGTCGAATCTTCGCTAGCGCGTTTCACTTCCTGGTTCGCAGACAATGCCCTCTGGGCGATTCACTCAGATGGTGGATGGTGGCACGGTTTAAGGCGCGCAACCTGTGTCAGTTGTGTTTTGCTAGAGCGGCGACCATTGCTTGTGACACTCGAGATTACGTACGTGACGTCGCTGAGGCGGTCAAGAATGACGAATGGACCGGAATAGTGGGCTAAGAACTTCTGGCACAAACCACGTTTGCGGACTGGTGTCCATACCCACACAAGATCGCCCTTACTATAAGATACGGAGCGATGGCAGGCGTCGTAACGTTTCTTAGAACGCTGCTGGGATGCCAAGGTTCGGAGGCGTGCGATGCGACGGGCTTCTTCTGCGCGGCAGAGCGTCTTGGCTATCGAGGTTTGCACGTCTAGTGTAAAAGGTAGTATAGTCTCGAGACAAAATCGTGGGGAGCGAGCGTACAGCGGGTAAAATGGAGAGTAACCTGTAGTCTCATGCTTCGCAGTATTGTACGCTTACGTGATGTAAGGTAGCACTTCGTCCCAGTTTTTGTGCTTAAAATCGACATAAATAGACAGCATGTTCGTGAGAGTCCGGTTCGTGCGCTCTACGAGACCATTGGTCTGCGGGTGGTATGGTGTGGCATGGCGGAAATGGCAGGCAGACAGACGCAGGATCTCTTCAATGACGTCGGCAACGAACTGACGTCCGTGGTCGCTAATGACAACGCGTGGAGGACCATGGCGGAGAATTATACAGCGAAGCATAAACTGCGACACGTGCATGGCCGTTGCAGCAGGTATTGCAGCAGTTTCTGCGTAGCGCGTTAGGTGGTCAACACAGACGACGACCCATCGATTGTTACTGCTCTATCGTGGAAATGGACCGAGAAGATCGACACCAACAGGATGGAGAAGTCCTGGCGGCGTAGCCGTGGGACGTTTGTGTCGTTGGCATTGTTCGCATCCAGCAACGTATTTTTCCGTGTCGTGTCGTATCTTAGGCCAATAGAACCTTTGCTGGATTCGTTGAAGCGTTCTGGCGAAGCCCATGTGGCCGCAGGTTGCGTCGTCGTGTAAGGACCGAAACACGTGAGCCCGCAAAGTGCGTGGAACAACTAGAAGCAGATGGGCGCCTTGTCCGGAATAATTCTTCTTGTAAAGGACGCCGTCATGAACCACAAAAGAGCTTGGGTTTGCGTGTTCATTTGCGGAGGCGAACAGAGAATCTAAGGAGCGGTCCTCTTGTTGGGCTGCCCGGAAAGTCGCGAGATCAGGGAACTCAGAGGCAATAGCGCCGATATACTGGTCTAAGTTGTCAGCGTCGCACTCAGTCGTCGGTAGAGGAAGGCGCCATAGGCAGTCGGCGTCTGCGTGCCGGTTACCGCTCTTGTAGCGTACTGTGAAGTCGAACTCCTGTAAGCGCAAAGCCCATCGCGCCAGTCGTCCAGATGGGTCTCGGAGGCCTACCAACCAGCATAGAGAATGATGGTCGGTGATTACCGAGAAGCGACGGCCGTTGATGTATGGGCGAAACTTGGGCACGGCGAAAACGACTACGAGGCACTCCTGTTCTGTGACTGTGTATTTTTGTTCTGCCTTGCTCACCGAACAACTCGCGTAAGTGACCACGTGTTCAGCATTGTCATAGCGCTGAACGAGCACTGCACCAAGGCCGATTCCACTGGCATCTGTATGAATTTCCGTTTCAGCAGAAGGATCGAAATGACGTAGTACCGGTCCTGAAGTCAGTATGAACCGAAGCTGCTTAAAGGCTGCTTCGCAATCCGGTGTCCAGTGGAAAGGGACATCCTTTTGCAGCAAGTCAGTCAGTGGTTGTGCTTTATCAGCGAAATTCGGAACAAATCGACGAAAGTAAGAACACAGGCCCAGGAAGCTACGCAACTCCCTGGGGGACTGCGGCTGCTTGAAGTTGCTGACAGCGGCGACTTTCTGCGGGTCCGGTCTCACGCCATTTTTATCCACCAGGTGTTCCAGAACCAAGGTTTCACGTTCTCCAAAGCGACATTTTTTTGAGTTCAGTGTAAGCACAGCTTCCTCGAGACAGGTTAGAACGAGGTCAAGGCGATGATTGTAATCTTCAAAGGTTCGGCCGAAAATCACCACATCGTCCAGATAACACAGGCAAATTTCCCATTTGAGGCCCCGTAAAACGGTGTCCATATATCTTTCAAATGTGGCGGGGGCATTACACAAGCCGAACGGCATAACATTAAACTCAAACAGACCGTCGGGTGTAACAAAGGCCGTCTTTTTTTGTCAGCCGGATCCATGGGGTCTGCCAATACCCGGATCGCAAGTCCACCGATGAAAAATAGGACGCTGAATGCAGGCAGTCGATGACATCAATGATGCGAGGAAGCGGGTACACGTCCTTCTTAGTTGTAGAGTTGAGACGTCGGTAGTCAACGCAGAACCTCCAGGGCCCATTTTTTTCTTGACCAAGATAACAGGCGCAGCCCAGGGACTTGACGATTCTTGAATTACGCCAGAGGTTAGCATCTCGCTGACTTGCTCTGAAATTACCTAGCGCTCTGACGTGGAAACTCGATAAGGTTTCTGTCTGAGGGGGTGCGCAGATCCGGTGTCGATCTTGTGACGAGTGCGTGTGCTGGGCGTCTGAGGTCTATGCGACTTCCGTGCAAAATCAAATACTTTAGTGTGCCTGGCCAGCAGTGTAACCAACACTTTGCGCTTATGCGAGGGAATAGACTTGCTAACCATCTTATAAAATTCGTATTCCGTGCCGGATACATCAGCATAGTCCGAATTTGCCGCATTGCTGAGAGCTCCTATGCAGATACTGCACTGCCCTTCAAACATGGCAAGGCGCATTCCCTCTGGTTGTACAACAGACTCGGATGAGCGGTTAACTACACATAATTTAGTTTTTCCCTCGGTGAGAGACACAACGCAGCGCGGCAGAAAGATGTTTTTCTTCATGCAAGGCAAAGGCAACGGCTCAATCACAATATCACGAGAACTGAAACTCGAGTCCGCATTCGAAGCAGGAACGCGCACGCTGGCAGTAGACCATGCCGGTAGAATAGCGTCTTTAACTACAACGAGGTTGTCGTCTCCGCTACGCTGAGGCTGCTGGGCGAGGGCGGACAACAGAACCTCGCCTGCCCCGCAGTCGACAATCGCATGGCACTCTTGCAAGAAGTCAATTCCAAGGATAACGTCATGCGTGGAATGAGCGAGCACTGCGAATTCTGCCTTGAACGCTTTACCAGCAACACGAACAGACACAGTGCACACACCTACTGGACACAAAGCCGGGCCACTGACTGCTCGAAAAGTAGAAGATTTATCCCAATAAAACATAACCTTGCGGCCAAGTCTTTCCTTGAAAACTAAACTCATTACAGAAACTGTTGCACCGGTGTCTACCAGAGCCATCGTGGGAACATCGTCAATGAATACATGAACCTTGTTGTGAAGAATGTGAACTAATGGAGGCATACTTGTGTGCAAAGCGGTACGTCCAGCGACCTCGCCTCCATCGGCTGCGCCGGCTAGTTTCCCGGTGGCGAAGAGGAAAGCCGCGGCCGGGGACGGGGAGATGGGGACCGTCGCTGGCGCGTAGTAGGGGGCGTCAAGCTCCTCACAGAGGCAGGCGAGTCACTGCGGATGTTCGGCCGGTGCCCGTGCTTCTGGGCAGTTAAATCCGAAGGCCAGTAGGCGTAATCGGGCTGTTGGCTTCACCGTGCAAGCATCGCTGGTCGGTCAGAAAACGTCGTGCGTGGGCGACGTCGCGATGGGCAAAACCGGGCGATATGTCCGCGAACACCGCACTGGTAGCACACGGGGCGTTCCCGAGGCACATTGAATGCTGCGGTGTGGAGAGGATGCTCAGGGAACTGTTGCCACTCGGACACAAACGGAGGCGGTTGGCTCTCGTAGCTATAACTGCTGCGGGGCGCATAAGACGACTCGACGTAAGTAGCCTGTGGTGGCGAAGCCCTCAGCCGTGGACTGCGGGTGGAGTAACTGCGCTCGTCGAAACTCGCAGCATTGATGCTTGGGGATAGTGTATCACATTGTGGGTCTCCAGCTTGCATGGGAACAGAGACATGGCGATGCAGTTCCTCCCGTACAATCTGACGAATGGTGGAGGAAAGGTCGGCAGGTAGAGAATTTTGGCAGACATCGACGGTGGCAACAGTCGTGACGTTGGCCAGACGTCCGAACTTCGATGTGATGCGACGAGTTTTAAGAGCCTCGAAGGTTCGGCAGTGGTTAATCACGTCGGCCACGCATTCCAGGCTCTCCTTGACAATGAGGAAGTGGTAGACGTCATCGGCGATGCCCTTGAGTTTATGGCCCACTTTGTCTTCTTCCGTCATGTGGGCATCCACCGACTTGCACAACTTAAGAATCTCTTCAATGTAGGTTCTGCATGCCTCACTAGTGACTTGAGCCCTCTGCGACAACGTCTGCTCGGCACGTTTCTTCTTCGTTGCTGGGTCTCCAAAGCATTTCTTAATTTCCTCCACAAACTGGTCCCAGGTTGTCAATGTGTCTTCATGGTTCTCAAACCATACCAGCGCCGTGAAATCGAGGAAGAGCCCCACGTGAGACAGCTGGCTAGCCGCATTCCAACCGTTCGAACGGCTCACCCGCTGATAGTGGCTTAGCCATTCGTCCACCTCATCGCCGGGTTTCACTGTGAAGGTTCGCGGCTCCTTGTAGTGTCACCTGCTACAGTTAGTGACGTCAGTGCACAGGCATATACGAAGAGGATCAACATCACAGCACTATACAAACTACGTAAGGCTGTCCCTTCGTGGACGTCATCCCACCATTCTCTGGACTCACACCTGCGAGAAGAAGGGCAAGCAGCGTTAATCTTGAAAAATTAACCATTTTTGCTGTGCGCTTTGAAAATTTTGGCAGACGTTATCGTGCACGCCGAGTGTATTCATTCTGCTCGTAGGCTCAAACTTTCAGATGAGGTTCAGGATCTTAAAAAAAACTGTTATTTGCAGTGGCTGAAAGCATGTCCGAGCGTCTGAAACGTATTTGGCACCTGTGCAACTATTTCGCCGGAACAACTCGAAGGTTGCAGCACTTCCTACAACGCAAATGAATAATTAACAAGCCCTTGTAGCATGTTCTCTACCCGTTACAATAAAAACATTACCTATGAACAAATTTTACATTTGCTAACTGTATACCGAAATAAAATAAGCTAACAATGGTGCCAAAAATCGCTCATTTCTGAATTAGAATACCGGTATTCCATAGCGGGTGATATTCGAGCGTTAACTTTCTATAAAGATTCCGTTCCACAGTTGGGTATGATAACGCTTTTTTTCGTAGGAACTCGGGACGGCTTTATTCTCTCCCACAGTATGTAGTGCCAGGTACTCTCAATCGTTAAACACGTTTTCTAAACAGACACGAAGGACGATGACGAAGTGTTTTTCTGCCAAACGCTGCTTATTTCGTTTGGGTTTTTGTTCGTGAATTTACGCATTATCCTAGGATCATCGCTCTCCTGCGGGCAGCGATAGATCCAGGCCCCAACGTGCGCAATCCGGAGTTTGCGTCACCTGCGACGTCAACCTCAAGAAAGCGCAACAGCCGGGAGGACAACAGCACCAGTGACAGCACTTAACTGTACACGGTGAGTAGTGAAGACAGCGACGACGATTTAATCCCTGCAGTGAAGCGTAAAGCTAAAAAGAGAATGGGCGGTTCGTCTTCGCCAGCTAGCGTCTTCACATTGAAGGCAGCGTGCAGTTCTAAACACTATACCAAATTTTTGTTCTTGTCGACTCTTCGATCAACCTAAGAAACATGAACAGGCAGATGATATCAGCACGTCTCGAGGCTATCCTGCCTAATGAGATAAAGGATATTAGACTCAACCCATCGAAGAATATCTTGGCCATAGACGTTCAGCACCCGGCTGCACTACATACCTTGCGAACTGTCTGGGAGCTTGGAGGCATCAATCTCAGTGCCTACGTTCCACAGGATAGTGACACGACGATGGGCGTAATTAATGACGTTGACATTTCCATACCGAACGCAGACCTTCCTGTGCTGATAAAGCCAGCTACTGAGGCAACGGACATTATGCAAGTATGCCGTCTTGGCAAATCCCGTTGCATAAAGGTGAACTTCAGATGTGATTGAATCCCATCACATGTAAAGGTTGGTCACTTTCGTGACGTTGTCCGACCTTGCATCCCAAGGCCACTACAGTGCCACAACTGTCTAAAACTGGGTCATGTCAGTGCTGTGTGTAGCAACAAGCATGCATGCCCACGTTGTGCCGGACCCCACAAAGCAGAGGCTTGCCAAGCAACTCTCCTAAAATGCAGCAACTGAAACGAGAGCCATGAGACCTCCTCCAAAAAACTGCTCAGTACTCAAGAAGGAGAGGAGCATTCTGAGACAAATGGTGAAAGACGGATCCTCATGAAAGGAAGCGGTAGCGGTTGTTCAACGATGGCGTTCCCGTCGACGGCGGTGCTCAAAGAAAAGAAAAAGCCAGTCTTGTGCCGAAAGTGCCTTCACTTACACCACCATCACCACCATCACCGCCGCCATGACCACAGCGACCTTTCCCGTCCCCGCCACCAGGTGGGGTACGGCCAGAGGTGCCGGAAGGCACTGTGGCGCAACAGAGAACATCTGGCTCTGACTGGCGCGCGCGGGTGCACGTGTCTACGGTACCTCAACATCGAAAGTCAACAACGGATATGCCCCCAGCAGGCAGTCCATCCGCTCAAAAGGTACAAGTTTTCTCTGTATTGATGTCGTTCATGAGTGTTATTCGCACTCTATTGGCTAGTCTACAAATACCTGCCGCTAAATGCGCACTGCAAGTTTTGGACACACAAGAACCAATTCCTGCCAGGCTTCAGTAACCAGACGGCGCACCATAGACCACATCAGTCTTTCCGAGAAAAAGTCAAGCGTGCTTCCATATTATAACGTTCCACGTACCATCCTATGCGTTTAAGCAGCGTTCTCTCCATGACTTTGCCGACGCAGCCTGCTAGTGCTATAGGCTGGTATGATGCCAAATCCAATGGAGACTTTCCGGGCTTTAACAAAGGCACCAGTTTACTGCACTTCCACTTATCAGGCACCATTCAATCATGCCAAGACTTATTGAAAATGTCCAGGAGACAGCGCTGGGCTTGCGGGCCTAGGTTACATAGGGCAGTGTAGGTCACTCAATCTGGCCCTGGGGACGATGAGCGTCTGGATGTGTTCGATGCCGCATGAAGTTCTTCCATAGTGAATGCAACCTACATTTGCTGATATCGCGCGACTGAAGAGTCCTTTGGTAATAGATCGATCAGTATAAAGATGTCGCCAGCGATCTTTGCCCAAAATCCACCAGAAACATCAAGCTGTGAGCGACGTTGATGTAGCGCCAGAGCGGCGAAGGGATGACGCTGTTGCGGATGTGAGAAAATGCCTCGAAGAGTCCTCCACACGGGAGACAAAGGCTTTCGAGGGTCTAGGCAGTCACAAAAACTCTTCCATTGTTGCTCCTGGAGTTTGTGAATTCGGCGCTGGATTTTCCTCTGAATGCGTCTGGATTCTCTGAGGTCATAGATAAATTTCATGCGTCTGTATCGTCTTCCAGCACGTCGGCCGACCGTTCGAAGTCGTTCCTACTCTAGGTCAAGTGCGGTACGTCTCGATTCTTTCAAACATATCTTCGTGGAAGTCTCCATCGCACAACAAATCACTTCTTTATTGGAATATGGCGGTTCGTGCATGCACTTGATCTCCACTAATATCTGATACTCCTTCCAGTCAATATGTCTTGAGTGTCCAGGGGAAGAAGAATTGTCCAGACCTCTGACTGTCACGTACGTGGGTATATGGTCACTGCCGTGGGTTTCAATATCCGTGAACCATTGCACTTTTGTGAAAATGCTATGTGACACTAATGTCAAGTCCAGCCAACTGCTATAAGTTACTCCTCAGAGATAAGTAGGGCTGCCGTTGTTCAGCACCTGAAGCCCGTGCTCTGATGCGAGATCAACTAGGTTCGTGCCTTTTCGATTTGTCCTGATGCTTCCCCACAGTGGATGATGGGCGTTGAAGTCACCCATCAATATCCAAGGTTCTGGGGTCGTTGCAAATATATCAATTAATATTAGTTGATCCAGTCGATGTGACGGCGCTATATATGCGCATATCAGTGTAAACAACACTTTCTTCTTATTAACATATTGACACACGTAGTGATTTCCATGGTGAGACTCTACTCTTTGGCGAACATAAGTGAGTTCTTTACGGATGTACACAGTAACTTGACTTCGCTCAATGCACGATGAAGAAACGAACGATTCACAGCCCGACAGTTGAGTTATTTTTGCAAAATGCGGTGCACAAATGACGATGATGGAAAACTTATTCTCGAAAAGAAACTCGGAATTCTTCATACCATACTAAACATCATACCATACATCGTACCACCGTTACGATCATCAACGAAGCTACGTGAAATACCAACCCGAGGACCATGTCTGGGTATGGACGCCGATACTCCGATCTGGGCTCAGTGAAAAACTTCTGCGATGGTACTTCGGACCGCACAGAGTAGTTCGACGTCTCGGCGCACTCGATTGCGAGGTTGTTTCTGACGGCATTACGAACTCTCGACAGCGCCGTGCTCTACCTGAAGTCGTCCATGTCGTGCACCTCAAGCTATTTCATGCGCGAACCTGAGGATCGTATTTTGTTGTTGTTACTGCAATTATTGTTTATGTCTGTATTATTTTACGTTCGTCTTTTGTTAAAGCATTGGGACGATGCCTTTTCAGAGGAAGTCAAGGCCACGTTACTTTTCTCTAGTTTTATTATCACCCGGTTGCACTACGTTTATCGCAAACAACGCCGACAATGTTTGAGAAGCTTCGATGCTTTAGTAGATCGTTCTGTTAAGATTACGCTCACTTTGAAAACATCACGTATTATTCGGGAACCTACTTCATCACTAGGAATAACGCTAGAAGATTCGATGGCAAGGGTGTAAATGCCGACACGCTTCGCCACTTGTCGGTTGATCGACGGCGGACGTTCCGTTCGCCGCCATCAGTGCAAGACTGCTATTGTAATCCGACTTTACGTTTACTAGGCACAGGTTCACCAAATAAACAGTTTAATATTCAACATGCAGTGTGCTCCATTCGTCCACATCACGACCCCGTGACAATATATTTAGCATCAATTCACGACATGTCACTCAATAAAAATTGCAACATGATCACCTTCTTTCCGCATACTTCACATAACGTTTAATCCCAGGTACATGGGATCTACCAAAATTTTCACTACAATGAGTCTCCGGTGAAAAAAGAGTCATTCTTGCGACCTATGGCACAGGCAGGACTGGTGGGCCATAGTGAGGTTTCAAACGGTTGACGTGCACAGTTTCGCGCCTGCGGCGCCATTGATCTGTAGGTGGCTGATTAGGCCCAACAATGTAGTTGACTGGCAATGTCTGGCGCAGGACCCGATATGGACCGTCATACTTGGGTATAGAGTTTGAGGAAAGGCCGGACGCAGACGATCGCACTTGAAGCCACACAATTGTCCTACGGGCGTATTACGAAGGGGATGAGCGTCGGTCATGAGTGTGCTTCTGGCAAGCCTGATCGTGCGTCGTAAGCGAACGTGTGAGCTGCTGACATTCTTCGGCATGAGTGGCGGCTTCGACGAAAGTCGTCAATTCTGAAGGTTCTGTGTAGTACAAAAGATATCATCCAAAAACAGAGAAGGTTTCCGACCATAAAGAAGAAAGAATGGAGAGAGTCCAGTCGGAACTGTTGAAGCATAAGTAACACTGTTGGAACTGTTGAAGCATAAGTAACAAATGGCAGTATGTGGTTGCGATTCGTGTGGTCATCGGAAACATACATGAAGGGAATATCACCTTGCGTGCGAATAAATCACTCAGACAGGTACTCTAGGAGAGACGCTATTCGTGGATCCGGGTGTTGCCTTGAGTCGGCATACATGTTCAAAAGAACATTCCCAGCTGGAAACATACGCTGTAACATAATCGTGGAGAAGTGGCGAGTGAGAAAGAGCGTCAGCGTCCGATTGCTTGGGGCCTAACCGATAGACTACATGGATGTCGTAATCTTGAAGTCGTAGCGCCCAGCGAGCAAGGCTACCAAAACGACCTTTTAATGACAACAACCAACACAATGCGTGGGCATCAATCACGACGTCGAATGGGTGGCCATAAACGTAAGTTCGGAATTTCGTGATTGCCCTAACGATGGCAAGGCATTCTTTTTCCGTGACGGAGTAGTTTTTTTCGCTTTATTGAGGGTGCGACTAGCATAAGATACTACATACTCATCAAAACCAGATTTAAGCTGGACAAGAATAGCGCCGAGGCGTACCCCACTAGAGTCCGTATAGATTTCATTAGAGCGCCTGCATCAAAGTGGCGTAGGATAGATGGTGATGTCAGAAGATAACGTAAAGAGGCAAATGCTTCATCGCATGCGGGGGACCACGCCCACATGTCTTGGTTGTCGGCAAGTAGCTGTGTTAGGGGCGCAATTATGGTGGAGAAATTGTGTGCAAACCGGTGAAAACATGAAACAAGCCTATGAATCCACGAAGCTCCTTTAGTGTAGCCGATCTGCGAAAGTCGGCGACAGCGCGAAGCTTGGCTAGGTCAGGACAGACACCATGCTTGCTAATAACATGCTCTAAGATAATGCTGGCGGACAGCGAAGTGGCATTTCTTCAAATTCAGCTGCAGTACAGCGTCCGTAAGACAAGTGAGGACGCTTGCGACGCAGCTGAGGTGGGAATTCAAGTCCTTCGAGAAAACGACGATGGCACCCAAACAGCAGAGGCTTGTGTTTCATCTAAAGCCTCTGATGATGTTGTCCATGAGACGTTCGAAGGTGGCAGGCGCATTACAGAGGCCATATGGCATGAGGTTCAGCTCTACAATGCGTGAAGCATTACAAAGTCAGTCTTGGAGCGGTCGGCTTTATTCATATGGACCTGCTATTAGCCCGATCAAAGGTCTAAAGAAAAAAAGAACTCTGATTCTTGCAGGCAATCGAGGGCATCGTCAATTCTGGGCAACGCCTATAATGAACGCAGAATTTTATGATGCCATCCCATTTCTTTTTGACTAGTTGAACCAGACAGGCCCAAGGGCTGTGTGAAGGTTGTAGTACACCACGTTGAAGCATATAGTTCACCAGATCATCAATGGCACGGCTTTCAGCGCCAGAAACTTAATACGGGCGCTGGCACAAAGGTGCATGCTACCGGTGTCGATGTGTTGAACGATGGCAGACGTGCGACTCAAATAAGGTTGGCTAGGTCAAACGACATCTTGAAACGATTGAGTAGAGCCAGGAGTTGGGTATGCTGAGTAGCTGGAAGTTCAGGGTCAATCGAAGGAGCGAAAGCCTCGGGAGATGAAGTGGTAGTGGTATCAGAAGTAATGGTGTTTACGTGAGATGATAGCAAGCCATCAAGTAGGTAACTGGAGGATACAGAATCGATGTCCTCAAGGTGACCGATGACTTTGCCATTGAGAAAGATGGCTGGGCAAAGAAGCTAGTTCGTTATATAGATGGAGCCACGTGAGTTTTTTATGGTAACAACTGCGAGTGGAAGAAGGAAGCTTTTGTAAGAGCCCAAGGCATCGGAAGGAATAAGAAGGGCGTCGATAGAGGGCGCATCGTCGCAGAAGAGTAGCACAAGAACACAGGATAGATGAGAGATGTCAGTGCCTGCGGTGAGGATGACTCGAGATGATAACGGCTGGAAAAAAGTGTCTGTCAGACGTCAGCGCTTCACACAGGGGCAGTTCACGCATCATAAACAACTCTTGTTCGGTAGGCGCACAATGAACGACGGTATGATGAGGGCAAAGGAAGTGCCAGCCTAAGATGATGGCGTGCGAACATGGCGAAAACACAACCAATTCAAATACATACAAAATATTCTGAATGACCAGTCAAGCTTTGCACACCACAGTCGGTTGAATGTGATGCGCAGTTTCCGTGCGGAGAGAAACGTCGGAAAGCGGCAGGATAAGCTTCTTTAACTTGCGACACAGTTCACCAATAAGCACGGACACGGCAGCGCCAGTATCAACGAGCGCTTGCGCAGGGGCACCATCAATATGCACGGTTGCAACATTGTGACCTGTTTAACGTAATCATTGGTGTTCTACACCCTCTGTACATTCTTCCTCTTCACCACTTCTTTGTTTGTTTTTAAAATGCGCATCTGGAAAGGCGCATTAATTGTCACGACTTGAGGTTTATAGGAATATCTCCACCGTGTACTGTGAGACTTTCAGCAGCCGACCGCGTTAGGGCAACCTTAATGTTCTACCTCTCAGTTAATTATAGGTGTCATGATCTTCAACACCTCTATCGATTAACCATTATGTTATAATAAATGGTTCACTTCCACGCTGATCGAATTTCATCCCTCCGTTCTGTCCCTCTCTGCTGGGTCCTGTCTCTTCACTGTGACTAGTATCATGTGTGCAGAATCTCCGTGCACACAGACTAAAGCTACCTGGCTCTGTCGACGTTGTAACGACTTGTCATGGTGCAAATTCCAGACAACGCTAACAGCCGTCACGTTACTTGTGCCTATGCCGCGTTTGCATATTCAGGAAACAAAATCACATGCGAAACGACAGGCCGCACATATACGCAAAAACAAGGCAAAGATTTTGGGGAGGAGTTGATCCAGCAAGCCGCCACTCTTCATCGTGTTTCGCTCTTCTTCTTCCGTTTTTCTCTATTATTCTCTTTATGCCTTCGCCACAAACAAGCCCCGATAATCAAAGGGTTGGAGCAGCCATATGCTCCTTCGCACGAAAAGGTGTGCCAAGGTCCTGTCACCCTCCCGTGGGCTCTGCTTTTGTCGGCTCCAGAATTTCTTTACGACGCCAACCTGATTATTTACAGCGCACCCTGCTGTGGCGGGGTTTCACTGCGCCGCAGCCGCAGGGATGGAAGCACGAAGGCACACGACCCATTTAGGAGCGCCCGAGCGTCTCAGTCGTATCACCATGGTGACCCATCCCGTGCATCAGTGTGAACGCGTGTGCAAGGGGGGCCGACTTATAGGATAGCGATTCATTCTCCACCTCCATTTCAAGCGAAGTGGTACGTCCCCACCAAAAAGGTGCTTCTGATAGGGTGCCGCGGACGGCATTTCATCGCGCTTCTTCTATGTTCAAGCTGAACACAACTGAAGGTATCCCGTCCTCCACGACCCCAACAAGCAGGGCGCGAAATGGTGGAATGTGAAATGGTGGGAGCACATGGCTTCGTTCCCACTCTAATTCGCTCCACAGTGTGATTTCTTGTAGCCCAAAGAAAGTGGGTGAGAAGGGAGCATCTGTGCCCTGCATTGATGCTGGATGGTCTTGACGGTGACATCATGCATAACGATGCACCGGGGTTACTGAGGTGTTCTCCCGATGACGAGAACATGGGCGGATGCTCCCGAGTTCGGCCCCTTCACGATAGAAAAAGCTGTTACCGTCTTTACCAATTTTACTTGCTAGTATTCTTTGAAGATTTAAAGCAAGAAAGAAGCATCAAAGAAGGCTCTGATTGAGGATAATCAGTACACTTCGGTTGCCGGGGCGGGGGGGAAACAATAAACAAAAGTTAGAAAACTGCGCTCGCCAATAGTACTAAGTACTTGTGTTGTTTAGCTTCAAATTGGTCTGGTACAGTTTTAAGATAGAGAATGATTTAAAGAAATGTTTTTGTTCGATAGGGCATGGAGTGAATGAGGCTGTAAGCTACCCGTTTGGGTGGTGATGATGAGTATGAACGACAAAAAACGGCAGGCCTGCGCGGAAGGCACAGCACAGTCACAGCAAAATCTTAAAAAGCGGTCTCTCAGAGCGTTTTCAAAACACTGATTGGGTAACTATTGCAAGCACACTTGCTTTATACTAACTAGGGCCTTACCAATCAATTTTTTTGGGTAGTAGGCCGGCATTCGTTATGCTATTTCACGTTATTCTTCTGAAATGTGTGGTATCCGGTACAAACTTGCAAGGAATTTTGTGCCAATATCAGGACGAGGCGTCAACAGGCAAAATTTCACGTGAGAATACAAAATTATTGCAGCGATGATTCACGACCGATAATCTCAAAGACAAATTTAAATTAGCAGTTTTAATTAAAACGATAAAGCAAACAATTGTCTATCAAGAAGAAGGAGTACTGATCTGTGTCATCTTCAAGAGTATATTACCTACCATTTCAGTGCTCCGTTTGGAACGAATATATTGTCTTCAAGTATTTTGTGACCCTGCTGTTTTCAGTCGTCCTACATTCTCCGAGCTCTCAAATTTTGATGCCCTGTATCTTTTTGGGACGAGAATTCGGGCAAAGGCTGATTTCGCAAAGGTGCTGCCCGTTAGTTGTTTTTTGAAGGCACACCAATTTGTGCCATATACGCCTGTGCGAAAAGCAGCAGTACATAAAACGTGACTTGTAGGAAATGTCACTCTGTGATAAGTGCGATATCAAACCTCCGTCTCCCTTTGCGGGAAGCGGGGGGAGATTACGTGCATTGTCTTGGGCAATTAGTTAGGAATATTTGAGTAATGTGACCAATAATGATTTTTCATCAGTACAGCGCTGGCATATTTGGAATTCGCTAGTTGTTAGTATGAGTTTATGTTTTCAGAGTTCACTTGTCTTGACACCCGGAAGGTATGTTTCGGAGTGAATTCTTTGGGAAATAAATCAACATGTATAGGTATCTTCAGGCATATTACCTTGCATTTCTTACTATCTATGCTTGTGATACTGCTTCCTTTCTCGGTGTATTTTTAGACATAACTCTTGATTTTTGTCTACACTTGTTAGACATAAGGAAAAACACTGCTTTTGGTGTTCGCGCATTGACTAACGCTATACCATCTTTTTCTACCAATGCAATTACCACTCTACTTCTTATTTATTCAAAGTCATTTATCTATGGCATAACTACCTGGGCGAAGACCTATCACTCATACATCTCATCTGTACAACACATAAAGAACCAAGCTATCTGCATCATCATTTTCAGCCCTCGTCGTTCGAACGCCATTTCATTACTTAGAGAAGCTAATATTATGTGTATTAGTAAGTTATTTGAATTTCATTGCACTTGTTTGTTTTTAACATGATTAACCTTTGCCTACTCTTAGACCTCATCAGCTGTGCCTTACTAATAAACACTAACCGCACTTGCTTCGCATTAGAACTAAATTTATTACTACACCAAGTTTCCACTAATTACGGCACTAAGTCATTGTCCTTAACAGACTATTTATTATGGCACTCTATTCCACCAAATATGAAGTCTTTAGCTTTTACCTGTATACATTCAAAACAGCTTTGAAATTATATCTTCTGTGCCCATAACTTATAATATGTTGTTCTTTTTGAATTGGGATTTTGCAATTGTATTGTTGTAGTTGTATTTATTACTACGCTTTATTGTTTCTTGTTATAGTTGTTTTATAACATTGTTCTGCTAATACTACAGTGTCTTGTCATTTGCCATTCTTTTTTTTTCCAAGCTTTCGTTATCGTGGGTTTCCTCACAGCCTTCGGTCTATGGGACCCTAGTCTGTAAAACGTTTCGTTCATTTTATGTATCGCTACCATGTTACTAATAAACGTCAAACTTCATTGTTACTGATAATTCTGCTTTTGCATTGACTCGATTTTTTCAATTATCGTTTATTTACCATGTTAGGACTGCTCGTGCCCACTGCTTATAATAACCAAAGCGTATTTTGGGGGACCGGAGCTAATCAACCTCTTCCTTGGCTTTGTCTCCCAGCCACACTCACCTTCTTTATGAAGAATAACTAAGCTACTAATTACTTTTATTCTCAATACTCCAAGGTTATAAATTAAACAATCACTGATCAAGATCTATGCGAACCCAATGAGTGTATATAAAATGTCTGGAACGTCTGACCAAACAAGCATATATGCACACAAGCACAAGTACTTCGATACAAAATATCAACATTTGTTCGTATTACAACGGGGAAGTTTGTTTTAATAGACGCAAGCATACTTTACCAGGTGACATGCCACTGATTGAGGCGCACTCCTTTCACTTGATGATTCTCGGCTTAGAAAATGCCCTTTAATTGGAAATAATACCATCTCGAAATCGGAGCTCGTCAGATAAATTCGAATTGCCAAAAAGGTAACAGGTGAGTGTTTGTCGAACTTTTTGCTGATTACTACGAAAACACAAAGCTCTAGCTAATAATCTAGACTTTGGGATATTTGTTAACTTTAGTTTCAGCCACTGGACATCAAATTCAGCACATCATAGTTCTACCACAAACTACATCTTGCTGCGCAGACAAAGGAGGCCTAATTATTCTTTGTGAGCTAAGCCCATAGTTCAACAGTTGGAACGTGGGTGAGCGTTGGGCTTACACAAAATACTAGCTCACAGTTGCTTAAGCCACATCGCAGCCCTCGTATTTCACTCAACCAAATCACGAGACTACGGGTTGCTCACCTTTCCCAAATTCCATCTAAATTATATCCGTAAGTGCTATCATGAAACGTTTACGACGTAGTTGAAATTGCAACAGTACCCCACTGATTCCCCGGAGCAGCTATTACGGATTGTGTTTTAAGACAAGATATAGCATTGTTTGGATAATATCTAGTATATAAGTAAGCATATGCAATATTTTTTACTCGCATCACGTCTTTCGTGCCTCTGACACATATTCAAAACACGTGTACTCCGGGCTTCTTGGGTCAGTAAAAACTCGGAGATATATAGTTGTTTTATTTGCATTTCCGGTGTAAACTAATTACGCAAATTGCTTGGCTGAAATTTCCCAAGCAAGAAAAAACTTGTTCATCGCTAAAGTGGAGGGCCTACTGAAAATAAAGAAATAAAAGGCAAAATGTGTTCAGTTCCAATCCGGGTAAACTATACACAGGAGGAATGGAAATTATGGCAGATTTGAGCTTGTGGTCTCAAGCCTGAAGGGAAAGCGCAGCACGGTGATCTTCCTTGTCTATCTTCGAAAGTGTTTAATAGAAGGTTCACCACGAATTTTTTACGTATTTCCGGCAAGGATATCCACAGCAAAATAAACGAGACCATGTAAAGAAAAACAAGAAGCAAAAAAGTTTCCCTTACACGAGCTGATCAAATGACCTCCAGGTTTGCGACGATCGCCCGAGGGTCTTTAACCTACTGCACCATCATGAAACAACCGAAAAAGACTACGTGAAAGCGCCTTTTCACTGTCACAACTCCCTCCCACCTCGCTCTTGGTTCGCAAGCTAGTGTTGTCACCTGAAAGGGGTAGATGAAAGTAAAGCGTGGCCTCCATAATTAGTTCCGGCAACGGGTCTTTGCTACCATATGATTCTGCGCGTATCGAAAATGACAACTGTAACTTTTCAGCGTTTTAAGCCACTGCAAAATGGTGGCTTTAGCCCAAGCCAAGTAGGGTGCTTTGAAGCACGAGCGCCGTTGCGGAGAACGCACACATCGAGGAATCCCAAGAGCCTCCCAGGGCATTCATACGTATTGTTTTCCGGCACTCACATCGCTACACATCGTTCCCCATTCGCCATTTCTGACTGCCTGGCTGGAAGGAAGACGAAACGCACGTCGTCTTTTAGATGCGAAGCAGCTCTTTGAATCACGTGTGAAACAACGTACGTGCATGTGTCCGTACGAATGCACCACAACGGTTCCTCTCGCCGCAGTTGTTGAAGTGGTGCCAAGTAGATCTTACCGCAGCTGTGCGTTGACGTTACGTTCCCTTTGAACACTTTCTTTGAAGGTGCACGCTGACGTCGCTCTCTCTCTCAACCACAGCATTTTCTCTGCAACGCCCGCAGCTGCCTTTTCCTCCGCCCGCTCGCAACACTTCTCTCTCGCTTCACCATCTCCACCAGTGGCAACACTCGTCCGCACATATAGTGGAAATACTTTTTCAGCTCGTTTATCTGCGATGAAACTCACACGAAACCCAAACCGCCTCCCGTGTCTTAGTGCTACAAACAAACGCTTACTCATGTAAATGCTGCACCGAGTTTCGCTTCAAATTGTTTTTCCAGCACCCGCATCAACGCCCGCTTCAACCGAGTCAACACCATGCGCATCAATGCTGCTTCGCATCCGATCAGGGTTTTCTTCGAGGAGATGGTCCATACTTTTCTATCGCGTTTCACGAATCTTTGAAGGAGGGCATATCGAGTACCATTGTGGTTGTTGGTGCCATATTCATGCTAAATTCACTATATGCAGTGTACAGGTATATGTTAACCACTGCAGCTAGAAAAGAAAGAAAAAAATTGGGGGACTCTTAAGCTTCGCCTTTAAGAGTTGAACGGGATAGCGAAATCAGGCCCCTAGTGCACTCTTCAACCACCAAGTGCATACTTATTCATATTTTTTGTTACATACACACGCACGCCCAGCATGGTTTGGACCAGCGCGCGCTGTTATCGACAAATGGGCTCGTTTTCGTCATCACACCTGTCGAACAAAATGCGTTAAAAAGGCCCTGAACACTTTTTCAAGTAACAATTGAATGAATTCTCAAGAAGAGCTTATTGCCTCACAAAATTAATGGCGCAAAAATTTTAAGAATCCGTCCAGTGCAAGTGCAGTTACAAAGATTATGGCATGCTGCTATTGCATTACCTCTTCTCTCCTCCCGACGAAAGCGCTGGAAGCTAAGCAGAGACGGGTGGCAGGGCAAAAAAGCTACTGAGCCTCGAGACCTTAGGCACTTTTTTTATTCGATTGCATGGCTCCTTTAGAGTGATCGCGTGCGCCCGCGTGGACAAGCAACGGCCTCGCGCGACTATCTCGGTAACTTGATTTTTCGGTCACAGACACACAGACAATTTTTTGCTCACGCCCAACGGTGCCGACGCCAGCGGCGGGTTTTCTGCGACACAAGCTCTTTAACGCTATCGCGTTAAAAGGGGTTTTATCTACAGTAATGGTTACATCATACTCTAGGAGGTTAGTCGTTGGAACAGAGATATGCCACTAGATGTGAAAAGGGTGCGCTCATATTTGTACACTGGGCCATAACAAATTGCGGGGAAACGAGGCTGCAAATGCGGCTGCCCGAGCGCTCATTTCCGGGTACTTTCATCAATGCCGATGGAGACCGACGAGGAGGGTTACCCTCTCTTCAGATATTAAGGTATTCTTCATTATTATTGGGAAAGTCATCGCCAAAACTTTCTTTCCGCAAGGCCGTTGAAGAAAACAAAACCCATTTTGTATCGCCCCAGAAGAATACTTTGCTAAGTCCTGCCATATTGAAACATTTAGATTCTATGGTCACAGGACACAGCAAGCGCTGTGGGGAGGTGGCAGATACCTACCTTATAGTGTGGGCCTGCCAAGATAACGCAGCCATTAGACCTACCCCAAACTCCAGGTGAGGAGACTGGGAGGCGGCATGCTCAGCTGCTCAGACCTTCAGTCCCTGCAAGCCTTGGTTCAGAGAGCCAGGACGGCGACTTTAACTAATCGAATCCCGTAATAGAGACTCCACTTAATCTGTAGTGACCTCCAAAGAGGTCCTAAACCTCTATTTTGTGAATAAATACTTTTCACCACCACCACCACCACATGAAGCGTTGCTACATCTGCCAAACGCTAGCTCACATTATACAAGCTACCATATACCAATGCACTACAAACAATGAACTGTTTTTGTGGAGACACGTTTACCTTTAGTGTTATATCAATTTATATCACGTTTTTTTGTTGCTTTTTTCTCTCTAGCTAATTCTGCGTTTATTCTATGCCTCTCTATCTTTTCACGTCTTTATTGCCTTCTCTCGATTTTTTGGTGCGAACCAAGCTCCTTAGGTTCTCACGGTGTCTGTTGACGCTCTCGTCGTACCTTCCTGTTGGACCAAAACCCAGGTGTTACATATGACATACATAGAGCGTTCATAGCGCTCATATGGTTTAAAAATAGACTGTTCTCTACAAGTATATCACTCTTTTGAACTCTCAATACTCAACAAAAGTCCAGGACTCTCGACACATACGGTGCTTCAAATGCTCGGATACTTGGGTACACGAGGGCTTCACAAGTTTAGAAAACAATGCAGAAACATCAAACAGAGATAATTAAACCAGCATTTGTTCACAATTGAAAAAAAAAATTGCAGATTACACGTACCTGGGAATAGACGTTATGTGATGCATACGGAGAGAAGGTGACCATGTTGCAGTTTTTTATTGAGCGACACGTCGTGAAATGACGCTAAATGTATGTACAAATGTTGCACGCAAAGACATATGTTGAAGTGTTGCAGTTGTTTATTTAACCAGTTGTATGCACTGGCGAAATGATGCCAATTGGAACTTGCGTTTTAGCAACACCAAATGCTCATATGAAGCGCTGATGCTCGCGAGGATGCCGTCCGTGGACACTGCTACATAAATCAACTTCAGTGCATGGCACCTAACCACAATGGACATGACTAACCCGACGTGACAGCTAGATCAAAGCAATACATATGTAATGTTTATAAAAATGGGCAGGCAGCACTGCAACCACTATTGACATTTCACGAAGCTAAGCATCAATTTGAAAAGTAATGTCGAGGCCTGGCGTAGCTCTGTGGTAAAATGCTTCATTGCCACACAGAATGCTTGCGTTTGATTCCAGCTGGAACCTGACATTTATTGTTGGCATTCATTGCGTCGACGCTACCGATGTCGGGTATTTCTTAACACTTGCGCGTTAAAATTGCCCACGTGTGTTCTCGTCGGCTTTGAGTAGATTGACCCAAGGGGCAATCACTTGTGGCACATACCCGCATACCAGCTGCATGTACCCGCCCGTAGATACGTCCCACTGTCTGGCGAGAAGTGTTTGACGACGTACGCGACGGGACTGTGACATTATTCATGTCTTGACCAGCGTATCATATTCGTCAAACCATTTTACCCTCCCAGGCTAAATTTGGTTCACGCCAAGTAATGGGGGTGACCACGAGAGCACCCAAATGTAAGCGGCTAGATAGATAGATAGATAGATAGATAGATAGATAGATAGATAGATAGATAGATGGATACATAGATAGACAAACAGATAGATAGATAGATAGATAGATAGATAGATAGATAAATAGATAGATAGATAGATAGATAGATAGACAGATAGATAGATAGATAGATAGATAGATAGATAGATAGATAGATAGATAGATACGCTCAATGTCACTGAATTTCACTAAAATATGCTTCGCGTTTCAAAGTGTTTGATACATAAGGTCATTGTCAATAAAAGTTAGGAAACGAGACCCCTGCTGTGCGTTAGTGCTCAGATTTTACGAGAGTGCCCAGCTCGCTAAACAATGTAAGTTTTCTCGGCGCGGTAGCTCTTCAAAGAAGAAGGAGTGACATTTCGGCTGATTTAGGTGTATTGGTTCTGAAGAAAACCATTCCTCGCCCTTCTGTTGCACACAAATAACCTTAACCACGTGTCACCAGTTGTGCATTGCTGCTGGTCTCTCTTACTGCACATCTGGCTTTGCACATAATATAAACATACTGGCCGGTATGTTCAGAACGCCACCACCACGCGCCGTAGAGTCAGCTTACTTATAGAAGCCCACCACGCCACACATGAGGTTTCCAGGCGGAGGTTCTGCATCTGACAGATTTACACCGCGGGAGATTTGACGACAGCCCTATGCGGGGCTATTCGATGCGGACAAACGAACAGTGCAAATATTAACACGCAGCAAGATCGCACCAGCAAACGTAGGCGTATATAGTATTTGCAAGGCGAGTAATGAAGCCGGTGTAGACATGTGTGTACGACAGACAGGTGGGCTGTGCTGGCAAAAAAATATTCAGTATTCACCTGGCATGTTTCCGCCTGCCACGTTACGCATCGTAAGGGCCGAGGTAATTTTTCGTTTTTTTTATCGACAGAAGTTCCCGTTTCCCCCTAGGTGTGTGCCACGGTAGCCGTAATCGTGGGTAATTTATGGCTTCTGAACTCGGGACTGTGACTAGTCCCAGCCTGGTTTTCACGGCGCATATCCAACACCACGGCTTGCCGACGGCACCCTCAAGGCTTCCTGCCTTGTGGTTGCTGAGTGAAGTATTCAGTGGGATATTTCCGAGTGAAGTATTGTCGCACATGGTTTTGTTGCGGAAAAATTCGTGTGTACTTCCAGTGCACTAAGATCACTTAATGACAGCCGTGATTGTCAGTGCGTATATAGCAGTCCTGTATGTGTCATTTTCTGAAGGTGCGTCTTTTAAAGAACCAGTCAAGAGGCTGCTACTGTTTTTTTTTACACCACCTAAACAAGCTCGCGCATCATTCCTGTGCCTGACCAACCTCCTTCAACGCACAGTGACGTCAACTCCGTGATCGGCGACGGAACGCAGCATGCAGCTTGTCCATCGGTCTAAACCAGGTCTAAACAAACAGTAATAAAGTTAGCATTGCCGATCGCCGAGTTGACGTCAGTGCACGTGGAAGGAGGTTGGTCAGGAGCAAGGATGACTAAAAAATTGCTTGGTCAGGCGTCGGAAAAATACGAAAGCTTTTTTGGGGGGTGTAAAAAAAGTCGAAGCGTGTTGACTGGCCCATTTATATCGCTTTGCTTATGAATTGAGTAACAAAGATTGAGAGCTCACCATATAGGCTCAAACAAAATGTAAACAAAAATGAAAGGGATCTCTATAGAGCAGTGTCTGTGAAGACCGTTGAGGGCACACGTGAAGCGAAACTCAATTTTTTACGCAATGAAAAGACACAAAAAGTAAGCACACTTCATTGCTAGGGAGCAATCACAAATGTGTAAAAACAGGTTGTTCTTTCTTGTTACAGTTGTGATTTTTTCAAATTCTGATGTTTACTTCTGAGTTACTCTTTAAAATTTTTTATTCAGTCATTTTTAATAAAATATATGTTAACACTTTTAAAAATGATGTCAATGGCCTTATTTACACTATTCTAGCAACAAGGTTCGTTCGTTTCACCTTTCCAATAACACAGCATCCTGTCTGTTATCAAAAGAATTAGTTACCAATATCTATTTGGTATTTCGTCGGTAAACATTACCCATCATATTAACACGCCACTAGCCAAAAAAAGTGCGCACGTGTTATCAATGTGCAGCTGCGAAATCTACCAATGGCCACTTACGCCATTCATGTCAAGACATGTAAATGTTTACTGCGTTATTGCGATGCATACATACCGATTATGGCATACCACGATGTAGAGAATGACTGTGACGTGTGCACGGTGTATGCATTTTGTCGTTCGTGTCATGCACGTCAAACTACATGTATTACAAGCGTGCCATAATACCAACGTCCTGTCGTGGACTTGTCATTTACGTTTGTTAGTCGCGCGAGTCATGAGATGGATATTCAGGCATTTGCAAAGTAATAAAAAGGCCACCATGTCGTCAAATTGGCACCCTGTCTTTTACGACGTGAAATATGTGATATCCTTGTCATGCCATTCGTTCTGTGTCCTCTAGTTCTTGTTTTTCGTGCATCCATATCATGCCATGCATATTATAAAGTATATTTGTCCACACTTTCAAGAGAATGACCGAAATAGAGTCATACTGGATAAGACCGGGTGAAACAGTAAGTACAGAGTATACTATCATTCGTTTGTTGCATTAAAATCAAACATTGTCTTTAAACTTGACAAAGTGTTAACGACAGACACGTTATGTATGAAAAGCTCTCCGCTATGCTAGAGATCACTTGACGCTTTCGGTAGTCATAACAATTTTTATTTTATGACTGCCACATCTTCAAAACTAAGCTTGCTATTAGTTTTGAAGACGTGGCTTACGGATATCAACGTGTCAAGGGATAGTCAGAATCCGAGTACAATTACTCCTAGGTCGTTTCGTTATATTGAGCTGCACACAACGATGATTGACGCTCGATTCAAAGTGCGTGCGAACGACTTCTTTCTGTGTACAGTCTTCATTCTGAGAGCAGTCATAGGGGCTTTTTCTTGCTTCAACTAAGTTTCTATAGATGAGAGCACTGGCTTAGGGTAGCGTTATGAATGGCACGAAACGTGAGCGCCACTACGGCGCAGCTTGACATGTTTCGCAAACTTCCGCACGTCATCGTACTTTCGAGAAGTACACCCGTTATATTCACTTCTTTCCTTGCTTCCTCTTTGGCTTTAGTCTTGTCTGGCTGGTTTTTTCAGCTGGCGACGAGGAGAGCGTCCAAAAATCAACACGAAATACATCGCTGTCACGATCTGAGATGGTGCACATCGCAGGACGCCTGTTGAAAAGCGGCCCGCAAGGTTCCGTTCTGGAAGAGGCGCGGAGACAGATTGCCGTTTTCGCCTACGGACCACTTCTTAAGCACACACGATGAGGCTGACGACGACACGCGAGAGACATGAGTGTGCCTTGCTGAAGAGCCGTGTTGAACGCCTATATTTTTTTTGTTTCGAGAGTGCTAGAGAAGCACAGAACGTAGGTAAGGTAGACATCGCGGTGTTTTTCATTGCAGTGCTTAATTTTAATTTATCATTCATGTTACCTAAGGCAAGATAACACAGGATAGTGCTCAATCGAGTCAGTTTTTTTAGAATGAGCACAAGCCCTAAGCAAAATGAACCACTTGGTTTCGGAGTCGCTCTGTCGTGAAAGTTAATCCTAATCGGGCTTGACTGCGTATATATTTCCTATAAACATGCGCTCGCAAGATTTGTGCGGATAATTTTCCGGTACATTGCCGGGTGCATGGTGTTTGAGACCTGGTAGCATCGGGCGAATGGTGTTAAATAATTGCAATGTGCTCAGTGCCGGTAACAATCACTCTGCGAGGATACGCCGGCGGAAAACTGTATCCTGAGTATACGTGAAAACATATTCTCTTTAGTTATTATATAGTATCATGGTGTAGTATAATCTTACCTTTTCTCGTGCACTTGTGCAGCCACCTTAGCTTAAAAAAAGAAGGGATTGCACATATTATACGAGCGCGAGGACTTCTAATGACCGAGTAAATGCGTAACATACAGCTGCTCCACAGCAAGTTATACCTGACCTTTTCAGTGCCCTCATCACATCCCACTCTCCTTCCCCAGAACATTGGCTGCGTTACGTCCGTGTATGTACACACACACAGGCACAAATACACACACACGCACGAACATCCATAAATATTGATTACCCCCACCCAGAAAAAAATTTCTTGAAACGCCCCTGCCCCACTTCGCCGTATATAGCTATCTGTGCAGGTTGAGTGCTCTTGCTGCTTTATAACATGAATCCGCCGAGCACCGAGCAAAAAAATATGTTTATTTGGAAGTGAAAAGTGGCAGTGTTCTGTACGCAAAATGTTTAGCATAGAAGAGGTTGTTTCTGTGTGATGTCGGTGCCTTTATAAAAAATCCCAGTTGGACGAGATCATCCAGAGCCCTCAACTACAACGTCTCTCATAGCCTTAGTCACTTTAAATCATTATATTCCAATATTTAGGCAGCCGGTGGTCGAAATTTCCGGAGCCCTCCACTACGGCGTCTCTCGTAATCATATAGTGGTTTTGGGACGTTAAACCCCACATATCAATCAATCAGGCAGCCAACCAGCTTTGCATGCAATGCGTCAATGACAGGCTGCTCCGTGGGAAGTTGCGTCTATAAGCCGACAGCTGGCAAAGTCACAAGACAGTGGTCTCTAGGGCGAAAGTAAATTCATAATACTTTTTGCAATACAAGCAACGATGACTGTGGCAATCTTTAATAACTGTTTCAATACAATAAAAAAGATCTTGAACAAGTGATGTCAGGCCACTCCCTTTAACAAAAGTTTGACAAGCGAGAAACGCCAGCCAGCTCCTCGGCCATTCAGAAAAAGTTTCTACCTCCGCAGAGACCCGTAATACAACGACAGATGGCCGTACGCCAACACTCGGTGTTTCATTTCGGAAAAGTTCAATCATCTCGTCCGTTCACGCCTCGAAGATAATGCGACGTTCCAGAGATTACTGACCGCTTTTTTTTTCTACGAAGCAGGAAGAAGGTGCAGCTGTAAAAGCCGACGTGCCGAAAGTGACCTGAGGCACGCGCGCACAGCTCGAATGATCAAAGTGCCGGCCTCACGCTGCCAGAGTGTTTCACAATGTTCGCCAGGCGCAGCTTCATTTTATTCGTGATCTTTAACGACTGGAAAAAAAGCTTACGGGCGTGCAAGCACGCGCATTTAGGGGAGTTTGGCGCACTTTCTATCTTTCCCCACTTGTGGTTAAGATTTCCAGAAGGGGAAAGATACCACTTGAAGGAGTGAAAATGAGTTATTAGTTGAAGGCCAGATAGGATGGTGAGCTACGTTCTGTTGAGATAGAAGTAAAAAAAGGAAAAAAAGAAAGTAAAGCAGCAGAGCTATGAGTAGTGATGACGAGAACATACGCATGGCTTTGGCACTTGTGCGTTCGTGTGCGTGCAATGATCGTGTCCTAATGGAACAATTAAGTGCGAAGTCATTAAAGGGGCCGGGCTGCCGTATCCTGTCATCGGTTTTCGTGATGCAGGTAAAAACGACGCATAACTAGAGAAAAAAATAAAACAAGCTGGAAATAAAATGGCAGAAAAAAGTACGAGAAAAAAATAGATTTCATTGCCTACAGTAGCGGCTGCTAGAATGTCCCTCGTGGACAACCTGGTGGCATAAACTCCTCTGGACCATTTAGTAAAGTTCTTGACTGACTGACTGACTGACTGACTGACTGACTAACTGACTGACTGACTGACTGACTGACTGACTGACTGACCGACTGACTGACTGACTGACTGTCTGACCCACTGACTGACTGACTGACTGACTGACTGACTGACTGACTGACTGACTGACTGACTGACTGAATGACTGACTGACTGACTGATTGATTGATTGATTGATTGATAACTGGAGTTTAACGTCCCAAACCCATCATATGATTAAGAGAGACGCCCTAGTGAATGGCTTCGAAAACTTCGACAACCTAGGGTTCGTTCACGTCTACCCAAATCTGAACACACGGGCCTACAGCATTTTCGCCTTGATAGAAACGCAGCCGCCGCAGACGAGATTTGATCCTTCGACCTGCGGGTCAGCAGCCAAGTGCATTAGACACTAGACCATCGCGGCGAGGAGAGAGAAATAGCAATAAATAGATATACGAAGAGAAGAAAAACACACACGTAATAACTGAGAACATAAGAGCAAACAAAAAGAAAACTGAGGAGAAAAAGGATGGTTGCCCAGCCTCGCTCTTCCTTCAGAATTGACATAGCTATGCTAGTTGTTTGCTCCAAAAATATGTTGTAAGCACAAGACTGCACGATTAATTTGTGAAACACATGGCGGATAAATGAACTACACGTGTTCTTCACTGCGGTTGTTTGGTTGCGTTTCAGATGCGAAGCAGCTTTTTTACTTTTACTAGCCTGTGTAACGCTGTCGTGTACGTCCACACGAACTTTCTCGCCGCAGGTGTTGGAGTGGTGCCAAGTTGGTCATGTCACAGCTGCACGTTTACGTCACTTTCTTTCTCACCCGCAGGGGCTGCTGGCCCCTCCACCCACTCGCAACACACTTCTCTCTCGCTTCACTTTCTCCACCACCCGCACTGCTCGACGGCTCGTCGATACACTTTTTTGAAACTTACATGAAAACTAACCCACCTCCCGTGTCTGCGTTTCGAACAAACGTTTCCTAGAGTAAACGCTATAGAGCTGTCCAGGTTTACAAGCGCAGCCCCTTCATGACTTCCGGTTTTGCCCACCGATGTGCTTTAATAGCAGTTATTAATCACAAGATTTTGGAAAATTGCCCGCTGAATTTCTACAGTTTCCTTCCCTTATTTGGCAAAACATATTCAAATAAATGTTTTCTTGAGGTACATAAATGTTATAAAACATTTCCTTGTACTTTGCGCGCGTTTTTTATATGAGAAAAAGAAAAAAAAGAGTTTTCTTACGCTTGAAAAGAAATTCAAAACGTGTTTTCAGTTTCGACGCTAGAAGCTAATAAATGAGGTGACCGGAAGTCGTTTGGGTACAACGCCTGTGACCTTGAAAGCGTCTATACCGTGTTTCGCATCAAACCGTTTTTCTTTCACCTGCGTCGACGCCTATTTTAATTGGGCCAACGCAGTGCGCACCTCTGCTCCTGTGCATATCATCAGGGTTCCCTTCTGAGAGAGGGTCAATAATTTTTCCTTTTAGTAGCTATTACTCTACATCGTCGAACATTTCTTCTAAACACATACGTTTTTCCGCAGCAGTCCCCTTCTGCTATATCTGATGTGCCAACAAAGCGTGCGTCCAAGAGATCGAACACGAACGGCGCACCTGTTTGCTCGCTGGTGTTCAACTTCGTAAATTTGTTCATGGCGTAATTTTCGTCGACATGGCCTAATCAAGTGTGAGATCCACGGAACAGCCTTATGCTATCCCATGGTAGAGTACAAAGTACTCAGAATCATTAAACAACGTTTCTAAACACACGTGTTTCCGCTGTCGCAGACCGAGAGGTCGTGAATATGATTCAAGTCAAAAACATTTCGAAACGTTTTTACCGTCAATGACGTCACCGCTAAACATAAAAAAATGAAACGGAGAAAAAAAAAGGCGCCCGTATCTTCCCACAGGGGGAACTCGAGTAAATACGTCGTGGAGTGGTGAAGGTATCACTTGAATGTTGCGTGATTGGTCATGCTTTGCGAATGAATAATTGTTAAGTCGTCTTTACTGTTCTTATTTATTGAATGAAGGAGAAGCGTTGCCTTCAACGAGGGGGGGGGGGCGCTGATGTTGGGTTGTGCCCCACTACTGTTCGAAAGAACTGTTGATGTGGATGGCAAAATTTTATTTCGTCATAAAGCAACTCCGGAGAATTCCGTGTTAGATGGCAATCAGCCCAAGGTTGACGGCGACCTATGTGGCCCACTCCACGACCTTGCTCTGTACGACTGGGTCTGAGAGCTGGTCGCTTCCACAACATCTACTCGAGTCAAGCAAAACATCAAGTCAATCTGAATCCAAGAGGCCCTTAATTGAATTATGAACGCGCGATCCAGTGCCTACATGCATATAGGGGTGGCCAGTGAATGGTTGCACAGCACAAGCAGCAGGTTTTTAATTGCAGTAGGCGCTGCTTGCGTCGGCCTTGCCAGGCGAGAGGGGGGATGGGGAGAAGGGTTAAGCGACAGTTGATACAAGACGGGAGTATGCTGTACAAGACGCGTGCAAGCGCTGTGGGGGTGTCGACTGCGCCACCAACGGTGGATTGGCGATAAATGCGACTATAAAATGCTCCGCATTTATAATTCCTATCGGATCAAATCGGATTTGAACTCGTGCCCTCCGCATGAGAGTCGAGTATGTTACCACACAGCCACGATGATACTTGAAAATTAATTTGCGAAGAGACCCTATAAGGGCGTCATGCCGGGCTAGAAATCATGTTGACCTATGTAATATTAACCCCGAGAACTTGTGGCCTTGGTGACGTCACGGCACAGACTGGGTGACATTACGAGAGGCCTCGGTGAGACTCAGGAGAGACTCAGTTACGCCTTTTGTGCGCTGAAGCTGCTTTTTTAACGTGTGTGTCTCCTTGAGCGTTTCGTATTTTCGCACCGATGTCGAACTATTTACCAGAATTCCTGGGTGGCATCTGCGAAATATCCTTTCCGCCTCTCCCCTGTTTCTGTTCGCTCGGCCGAGGGCGAGAACCATATTCGCATGCTCTTCTTTAGAGAAACGCATCGTTCCCGACTAGGACTTTTCCTTGTCGAAGCATGCCCAGAAAAACTGCGCACTACGAATTCCCATTGGGCTTTTTATACCCGTCCTTTATCAAAATGTCACCCTCTTCCCCACCATCATGCTTATCGTTGGCCTGAAAAAAAACTTCTACACTTCAGCAAATGCTGTTTCCGGTCTCGTATCGCTATGCACGTGACATCCGGTTTTTCGCTGTAGTTTATGGTCTTCATTTTTTTTCTTCCCCCCTCCCCTTTTAATGTTACTATCCAACCATCGCTTATTGTCCATCGTAGTCACCGACAGCCTGTTCAAGCGACCTTCGTGCGTGAGGAGCCTTCACTGATTCGTTCAGCTTACTTTCGAGGGTTCTTAAAGCACCGCGCGTTAGAGAAAAATCACGTAGTATTTTTTTGAATTTCTCGCACCCTAAAGAAACCCTAGAAAAAATTAACCAGCATTGTTATCTTACCGTAACTTGAAAATTTTCTTATTTCTGGATAAGAGCTACAAGTCTTGTACTGAATTTTTTCTCTACAGTCAGTATTTAAAACGTTCACAAGGCAATCTTTTTTAATTGCCGCGCTTTGCGGTTCAAAAAGTATTATGAGGTGCTACATACAGCTAAGAACAACACTGCGCTAGCTGGACGCATAGCACTGATTTTTAAGTTTTTATTGCTTGGTGCTTTTTAGCTGAAACACCCTGTATTCTTTTCAAGAAGCCGACACACTTGCACAAAGTGATAATCCATAAACTAACTTGACGAAATAGTGCCGCTGTCTTCAACATAACGTGTTAGCGTAAGGCCACGAAAGCGCGGGATATTTTTGAGCCAGAACTTGTTACATTTTACGAAACAAAGTGAATGCATCATTACGTATAGTGATGTGCTGTGCTCTCCTCTATCGGAGTGGCCAAGTTTCGCTAAAACGCCATGCCCCCCCCCAACCTCCTCGCTGATAAGGGTGAGAGCTTTCTGTTACCACCAATGTGCTCATCCCTTCGCCATTTTTTCAGAGCTTTTTGTCAGTCATAAATGGGTAGCGCAGGCACCTACTTATCTGTAACAGTAGGGAAAAAAGAAACAGCCGTTCTTTATTTCTTTGGGATTTACATTCTTGTTTGGAGCTGTCCATATCATCTAGCACATGAAAGCCATTGATGATGTAGTAGTTGTTGAGGTGAGACATCCGCGAGCCACACTTATGCCGACGAAAACACTCTTATCTAATACAACAGTTAGTAATATGTCATCAATTCTCCTGTTCTTTAAATTAACGACTCTGGTCAGCATCACATAGTCGTCTTCTAGGCGACAAAAGAAAGTCATTTAATTTTGTATTACTGCATAGAAATGCCTAACTTTACTTACTCGTGTGCGCAAACGCCACGAGGAGCCAGTAAACGAATTTCGGCAGTTTGAAGTTTATTGAGCGAAAGGAGGGGTCCCGTAGTAATGAACAAATTCAAAATAAAGTGCAAGTACGCAGCAGTTTATGCTGTCACTGGTAAGACGTTATAAAAGTGTTTGCTTTCTAAAGTGACCCACAGAAAATATCACTTGAAACTTAAAGATGCATCTCGGGTAATAACAGCCACACTAAAAGCTTACGCACTGTTCCTGATGGCGTACACAGCACCAGCTACTGAGCACGGCTCTGAGACGCAAATCTCTCGTGAAACACGTAATCCGCAAAGACAAGAATAAAGAAAGCTGCATAGAAGGAAGCAGCAGTAGTCAAAGAAACCTTAAATGCTTTAAACTCTTTTGCAACACACAGGTGTGAGCCCCCTGTGCTAAACTTTCCCTCTAATGATCGTCGCACTGCGTGTCACGCTCTATTTTAAACTTTTATGACTGTCCGCCGCATGCACTTGTGTTCGTTACACCTTCGCTGTTGGAGCTTGCTATATGAATGCTTGTTTTCATTTATAGGGGTGAAGCTTTTTATAGCGGCACCTGTTCGTCCCTCGTAGCCGTTGTAGTGTGTAACAAGTATGACAATTTAACTTGCACGGAATAATAAAATAATACAATAATACCTATAATAAATAATAAAATAAATAAAAGATAGTTGAATAATAAAAGATAGTGCTCAATGTACATGCCAATGGCTCTTAAGGGGGAATGAGAGACAGGAGCATTCCCCTTACAAAAATCCTATATATGGACTTATATAAAAATCCCCATATATGGCTACACCAGGAATTGGGCATATCTGGCCCACATATGGAATCCCCATATATGGGTCGTATATAACCTGATATGTCCAAATCCTGATAAAGCCATATATGGGCCTTATATCCCCATATATGGGTGTAACTGTATATGGCCATATATGGCTATATATAGAAGCATCCATATAAGGTCTTATATGGATGCTTTCATATATGGCCTTATATGGATACCTTTATATAAAGCCATTCAAATGATTCATCTATATTAGTTCAGCTTGTGTCACCGGCAAAATATATAGCTGCTCAAATCATTCTTCAGCTAGAAATATACTTGTTTGTTGAAAGGTCTGCATGCAGCCACTATCATCTTCAAAACAAAGGCAGTACATACCCCCTGAACATTCTTGTTCAATTAAGTTATCCTCAATATATCTCAAGTTATTCTCAACAACTATTTGCTAGAATGTAACTTGGCATCATATCTAAAGCTTGTGGTGGGCACATGTCACTGTTAGTCCACTTTTCCTGAAGAGATACATTCTTTGTGCTTAAATATATTGCTTACTTATCGACACTTTTTTATTTATCTAATTATCTCATTACCCACAGCAGCAATTGGCATTACATTGAGGGAGCATTTACGAAAAGTAGAATACAAAAATACATAGCCAAACAAACAATCAAAGTCACCTGAATCACAATCTGCAAGAGAAATTCATATATAAATCGGAACATGTTCTAACATATAAATCGGAACAATTCTAACATGAAATAAAACAAATATTTGGGAGCGTAGAGGCAATGCTAGAAGGCAGCTGGTTCCATCTTGTAATTTTTTTGGTAAAAAATCATTTTGAAACACGTCAGTCTTGCATGCGATTATTCTTATCTTGAACCTATGGTCAACACGGTCTGAGACATAGTACGGTGCAAGTAAATAATCCGCTTTATCGATTCCGACTTGACAAAAATAAATAGCATAAAAGAACCCAATTTGAGTTTCGTAAAGATATCTTTCACAGTATGTTATGTTTAAAACTTTTCTCGTGTGTCAATGGAGCGTCCATAGTCAGTCAAAACGAAATATTGACTTGCTATTGACCGTATGAACTGCGTGTGCATTGAATAACTTAAATGAGTTGATAATCAACTTTTAAAGAGTTCGGTCGAAAGTGATTGGTATGCAAGCTTGTTATGTACAAGTATTGTGACTAATGACCTATAGAACGACTGCTAAAACTGGTGTCTATAGGTCTCTGTGTGCGTGGGAACGGAGGCATTTAACAATATTTCTTGCCAACGGGACACTAAAAATGTACTTTGTAAACGTAATCCACTTTCCATTTTGCCAATGATGCATCATTAATGTAACAGTGGTAAAGAGCTCATTCTGCAAAAATTCCGGTGTAGGCATCGGTGACTCTGCGTGAAAAATCGTCTTGTCAATGATCGAAAATTGAGAGAATGCAAATAAAACAAATATTATAAATTTTTGGATATGAGTGATGATCGAAATCATGCAGGCAATTTGCATGGCATGCAAGTGCTCTACAACACAGCTATGCATCTGCTTGGAAATAAAGCATGAATAACTTCCTCTTGTTGTAAATGCAAGGAAAATAACTGTCATGCTTAACAAATACATGTATCCTGCATACAGGTTTCACAACAGAACATTTAATATCGCAGCTATATTGGATGATACAAGCGTGCATTGTCATCAAGCATCACAACACGTTATTACCAACGTGACTTCGCGGTCTAAAGACAGCCAACCATTACAAAAGGCACGCTGGTTACTTCACGTATTCCCTCACGACTGCGTAGTGGGTGCATAAAGTTCTAAAACATTTTACACACATTATATTGAGAAGCACGTTCTGCTGGGCGAGTTGGTACTACATCTTAACTTAGTTGCGCGAAAAAATTTGAAGTGTGAAAGAGAGACACCTGGACACAGCGCACACTAACAACTGAAACTTCATTGGAGAAAACAGACATATGTATGCGGTTACGACAACACGTGAGGTGGAAAAAAGAAGGATTAGATGAGCAGACATCTGATCATTTTCTTTCACAGTGTGGACATCGTGTGATGGACGGCACTGCGCTGTCATGTGGTAAGTATTATTTAGAATTTATTTATATAATTGTAGATCACAAAGCTTCTCTAAAGGAATTAACAACCATTCTCTAACCGATCATCATATTGTTGAGAGTGTGGCTGCGCGCCCTTGTTTGGAATACGGTAGTTAAAGCTAGATTTAGTGACACGGTATAGCGCGGGAAATCGGAGAGGCGTATTTCATAAACAAAGCTGGGGATTCATGTGTCACGTAACTCTCACTTATGTTGCTTGCTACTGAGGTAGCTTTCCTGGAAGGGCATCATTTATATAATCTGTCTGCTGATCTAATCCTTTTCTTTCACCGCACGTGTTCTTGTAACCGCATATATACTTATGTCTGTTTTCTCCAATAATGTTTCAGTTGTCAGTGTGTGCTGCATCTAGGTGTGTTCCTTTTGTATTTTAATCTTTTCGTGCAACTCAGTAATTACATAATATTTCTTGTTCTTTAAACTGTGTTACCCGTTTTTTACACAAAATGCAGTCATGTGCGAAACCTTCATTGAGACACTTTCAACGTTCTCAATTACGCAGTACTATTCCACAATTAAATTTGTTCAAGTAGCATCATGCAATAAAGAGTACACACTAAGTGATTGAATTACACACAAGAAACATGATCGATACTGCTATCACGTTCAACTGTGAAAAACGGAGCTTAACGGTCCCCCAGTTTTTTCACACAGTAGCAAGTTCTAATGCATCATACCATTTTATTTGTCGGCTTGCGTAAAAATATCTACAGTGCTCACGGATTAAAACGTGACATCGCATTTTTTTGTGTAACTATGTATGCGGGTATGCGCAGTTCCTCAAGATAACCACGTGATGTTGCGACATCAGTAACGATAATGTCACCTGTGATGTACGCATTCCAGTCAAATTTACACTTATATCACCCTGATTGTAGATGGCGGAAACAAAATTACGGGATATTCTTAAGTTTTTCCATTTGGATCCGTGACATTGCACCCTGTTTTGAAGAATCAAACTAGCAACAAAATTTTAACTGCGTGTCTTTATCAAAACACACGTAAATATAAAAACAAGTGGAACGTAGACGAAGAAAGATAAATTCAAACGCAAGACAAATTCAAACTTGGGCTCATAAATCTCATGACACCCTTGGAGTTGGAGATATGCAACTCTTTTTCATTTGTAATTGCGCAAGTTGTAATTTATCTTTGGTTTTTCCTCAAGCGTTAAAATGAGAAAAATACAACACAAGTATATTTACATCAATATACTTATGAAAAGTACAATGGCACAAAACCAACATTTTCCTGACGTAGATTTTTTGATTAAATAGAGCACTGTCTGGATCAAGTGAAAAAAAAAGAAAATGTTGTCATATCGCTTAAACAAAACAGCCTAATGACGTAACCACGATTAGCATAAAGTTATTTACTCAGCAAGCATGCAATGTGGTATGTTTTCGAGTTATCCTAATATTTATGAACAACGTGCGAAGGTAATGAAAATGATGAACTTACCTTAACATTAAACGAGACTTGTCTTTAAAGGAGCCTGTTAATCCTGATAACCTATTCACACCTTAAAGCCACCACGTCCATTCGTACTGCTTTAGGAAGAAGTTTTGAAGGAACGCTTGCCCGCAAGCGTGGGTATCCATTTTCTTCTCGCACGAAAAGTTGACGATCGCCAATCCAGCAGCGTACAGACGCACACGGACACAAAAACACTTCCACGTCCGTCCACAATTTCGCCACGTACAGCGAAGTAGATTCCTGAGAGCTGCGCGATTATCCTGTGTAAATTGGAGCAGTAGTTGAACACGAAATAAGAGCAAAAGGAATGAAAATTAACAAACTCGATCAGCACAGCACCCATGACTCCGGCGAGCAAAAAAAAACAACAATGACGCGGACGGATACAGTGCACGCAGGCTTGACAATGAATATTGCAATGGACGCTACATTACTCCGTGAGATCAATGATTTACGCACTTTTCACTAGAACTAAATTTTCCTGAGCTTATTGGCGAACGACGTTTCATTTTCTAACTATTATTGACGCAATGTTATTTCCATACGACTGAATGTTTGTGCAAACTATTTTCTTCATCGTTACTTGAAATGGGCCGCGGCACTCTCTTTCCTGCTCTGTCCTCAGACTGGTGTAAGCCACGGCAGGGCTTCACGGTGCCTACGTGCGCTCCTTCGAACAACTTTCTCCGAATTGTCCACCCATCCGATGGGCGCCCTTTTTTGTATTTTTTTTACTGTGCGCACCCCTTGCAACCTAGCAGTCAGGCGAGTTTTTTCGTACAATGGACTTCAACTTCCTTCCGCGGGCCCAGAAAGCTGCACGTGCAAGACCTTTGAGACAGGCATTTCGCGGAGCTGAAATCGCTGCTTCGTGTACGCTGGCTACGAAGACGCGTTTCAGCCGAATTATCATCTTATTTCGCAAGCATTTTTAATGATAATAATAATATTCAATCAACCAATAATCAATCAATTATTTTTGAACCTACCCAAGAACAACCATAGGGTCTTTCATGCTGGCGCGCGCGAAAAGAAAACAAAAACAAACAATACATTACAGACTGTCCACAGAAATGCAAATCAATAAAAAGAGCAAAGACGAGCAGTCGAAAGAAATCAACGCACAATGAAAACAACATATAAAAGAGTAGATATTCATGGAATGGGACTGAAAAATAATGTAGAATATACATAACCGTGCCTAAGGCTTCCTGAAAGACGGAAAAGGGAAGAATCTGTGCATGTGCAAAGCTACGTTAGGACAGGGCAGCCCTCACTGACAAAAAGAAAATGACTGTAGACTATGAAAAACATAACGAATTAAGAAAGTTGACGTTAGATAGACTCAGTATTCTGCAAAGGATAGAGTGTTGAAAGAAGCTGGCAGGTACATGCAACGGTCGATTCTCTCTCGATAACTTACGCGGAGTTTCAAAATTATTACAACCGAGAAGGGCAGAATATCTCACCCTGAACTAGCTTGTAAAGAAATAACAGCTCAGCGCGATTTTGCCGGCCGTTAACTGATGGCAAATATAATATTCTAGCAGTGTTGAAAGGATTCTAGTGAAACAATGAGGGTAAATGCTTATGAAATTTTTCTGGACTCACTCAGTGGCGCTACTGCTGGATTTAGCAAGGCCATTCCAAATCAAATATGCATATGTACTCAAATTGACGACGACATATCGTGGTGTACAATTTGTAGAAGGCTGTAGGAGAACCGGATTCTCGCGAGATGTTGAGCCAACAGGAAGAGAATGAAGGCCTCGCATGGCGGCACATTTAATGCAAGTAGAAAAAATTCAGCATGCTATCAAAAAGAACACCAAGATAACTGATCTCATAAAACTTACATAACGACACAGTATGACAGCATATGAATTCGCTGTTGGACGTTTTGCAAAATACAACAATAATAATAATAATAATAATAATAATAATAATAATAATAATAATAATAACAATAATACACTCATATTCTGACATGTCCGAAAATATCTAGCCACATTGAATGAAATGCCAGTGTCCGGGTGCCCATGAATCTCTATACGCGAGTGTACACTTGTCAGTTTGTTGGGTATGTACCGGCATACATATCTTATAAGTGCACTGCCGTGTTGGTGTTGAAAGGATATGTTCGCAAGCAGTTTGAATCGTTACGCGCCTGCACAGCAAGGGGCTGTTTACATAATGTAGAGTTTGGCTTAGGTATCACGCCAGCCCGCAAAAAATGTGTCATACTAATTGTATTCACAAGGCAATGTTTAGGCTAATCCTGATGATGGCACGTGCGCTTTAGTGACCTCGACCAAGTAATGACACACCGACACAAAATAGAAGTTTCGTGAATTCGGCAGCTTACGTTAAATGTTGATATAGAGCTTCAGCTTTTCATTACATTGTCCATTAAATATGTATCACATGTGAGTCAGCTGCACCTTTTTTATCGTACATGTCTATGACGTGAGATTTATTTGACGCTTGCAAACATTACACTAAATTGATTGTTCACTTGTGCAATAATAAAATTTTCGATAAATTTACTATGTGCACAGCCAGGAACATTATACGTAGCCAAAGGAAACGCAAGATGTATTTTTGCAATAAATTAGTACAACTTCCATCTTGAATGTAATCATAATGGTGCCTGGAAGTTTCATTCACGTAAGTTCTTTTTGTTTTTGAAAATACTTCCTTAAACATTGCACTGCGCATGTGATTATAGTAAATGGCTGCTGAAAGCAATCGCAGATGAGGGGTCAACAGGATTAATAGAAATCTTGTTATATGAAGGGAGCATATAGCCATCAAAACTTTCAAATAATCAGAAATTTTGTCCACCGATGTGGAAGCTAAAAGTGCGTTGAAATTACTATTTCTTGCTGCCACTTTAAACAATGCATTAATGTGAACAATATAAGTTGCATGCATTTTGTCGTTACATAATACTATATAGGATTGCTTTATAATAATAGCGAGGTTCAGAAGCTTCAATACGTTTTGTGACTTGACACGATTCCTTCCTCGTAAAACATGTCTGCTCTTGTATACATTATTTACGTCGTATTAATTGCAACTTATTGTTTCAAACCTAAATGCTATGAAAAATGTACGAGTTAAATTGCACGAACGCATGCATATATGCATTCAACTGAGTTGCAACTATCACGTACACAAAGCTGACCTGAAATTTCGGTTTTTTTGCATGGCAGAAACAACATATATATATTTAATACTCCTATTGTTATGAAAAACAAGCAGGTCAGCTATGTGTACAAATTGTTACATATTACAATTCGCATAAAAGTGTGATCATGGTGCTAAATATATACGTGGTTCATCCCAAATAAGAGAGCACTTCCACATAAAGGATCCACTTGATATGTTAAATATGGTGTGGCCGTGCCTTATTTGGCCAGATTTGACTCCTTATATGGGCCAACCGCGTCATATATGGCCGTATATAACCCCATACATGAACCGACTCCGCCAGATATACAACCATATATGCTTATATGTGGCCACATATGCTGCCATATATTTCTATATATGGCCACATATGCTGCCATATATGCTTATATATGGCCAGATATAACTTATATATGGGCCATGTATGGCGTTTCCGTAACGGTCGGCTTTTAGTTAAGGTGCACGATGTGATCCCCATTAGCAGCCATTGGCATGTACATTGAGCACTATCTGACAAGAAAGGGTTGCTACGTTACACTCGCTGGGTGTCACCTCCTTAGTTTTAGAAAGGTTTAGCGAGCGTTGAGCCGCAGTGCCATGAATACAGTGAACTAGTATATACCATGAACTCGAGGTGGTTAAAGGTGGGAAGTAGACACGAAGCGCAGGCCGTAAGAAAGTGCGCGAGTGCCACCTCTCGTTCAGTACTTGGAATGTCCTATGGATAGAGGTTCTTTTCTATGGTGAATATATGAAGAAAAGATTCCAGATGGCGGTACTTGAAGTGTTCACTAGATGGACGGACGAATGGAAGGACGGATGCACAGATAAACAGATGCACGGATGGACGCAGAGGCTGACGCATGGACGAGTGCAGGGACAGAAGCACGGATGGATGCATAGACAGACGGGCGCATGGACGGATGCACAGACGCACGGACGCACGAACGGACACACTAGAGGATGAATGGACGCATGCATGGTCGCACTGATTGACGCATGTACGGACGGAAGCAAGATCGAACGGACTGACGGATAGTAGGATATGCATGGATAGTAGGATGCGCGGACGGATGGACGTGTTCATCCGTGCATCCATCGACGGATGCACGGACGGACGCACGGACGGACGCATGGAAGGACGCACGGAGGTACGCACAGGTGGGCGCGCGGACCGACGGAAGCAAGAACGAACGGTTGGACGGCAGCGCAGACGGACTGACGGATGCTTCGCCACACTCATCCTCATGCATTCTGTGGATACGCTGTGATTTTTTGTTTAGTAAGGATGAAATTCATGGCAAACTTTATTGGAGAATAATTCACCAATAGTGGTGTCTGTAAGTTGTTGCATCAGAAACAACCATGTTGTTATTCATGATTATGTAGTAAAGAAGATGAATGCTACTCAGAAGGGCAGGGGGTATGACTAAGTCGGTGAAGAAGACGACGTTTGGTTGGCTGGGGACTCAGGCTAGTTCCGCCATTACCACTTGACGTGTCGTGACCACTCTCCTGTTTTATAAAAGAGTGCCACTCTAAAACGCCACATTTTAATTAACGTATGCGGGTTTCCTCCTCAATTAAAAAGGTTGCGCTCGCGCCGCTCCTCTGGTCCGGCCGTGGAGGTGTCTACCTACTACTACTACTACTACTACTACTACTAATAGTAGTAGTACTACTACTACTAATACTACTACTAATAGTACTACTACTACTACTACTACTACTACTACTACTTCATACATCGCGGACGCACGACCCACGGCTTAGGGAGCTTCACCCCCAAATGTGGTTTATTAGAGTACTTGGTACTCTATTGTAGGAAAGCTGGAAGCCATGTCATGAGCCTCACTCTTGATGAGGCCGCATCGACATAAATCAGGTGCGCTCACGTAGCCCGCCAGCCGACGAGACCAAAGTAGCAAGCGAATACCTCCTACGAGTCACAAATTTTGAAGCAATGCTTCTTAAGAAAAATTCATTGTCAGAGATGTAAATAACATTTCAACAGAACATTTTCTTTTTTGACATACAATAACGATGATGACAAAACATACTTCATTTACATGAACATGGATATGAGATGACGTAGAAATAACATGTACATTCGATGGTTCAAACAAACACAGCTGCACACAAATTTGTCACAAAAAGACAGATACACACATCAATATTGCAAGGCAAACAAGAAGCACAAATAAACATGGGATATGTACATTGCACATATTTACAAGTTGCATTGTCATTTCTGCCGGCGAATCGGCACATTAGCCTACCAATATCAAGCCGGCTGAAAAACAAGTTTCACTAGTCTGTCACAGACCGACACAAAAGGGCAAGACCAATGCCGAAGTAATTCCTATTCACCGAGGAAGAAGAGCTCCTCCGACAAAACAGACACCAGCTCCGAGTGCAATCGCAATAGCACTGGGAATGACTCACGGCAACCGCCTTGCAGCGGTGGCGCCATACGCATTAAGAACCGGCAACAGTGGGAAGACAAGCGAAGCGGCCTCGAAAATAACGCCCTGAAGAAACGAAGCGATTTACCCTGAGGAAGCAAAATCCAGCATGCATGGCTCTCCTAAAAACACGAGATGTGACACAATGCCTCCAAAAATGCTGATTTGTTTCGAGAAGGGAGCAATTTTGGCATGTTGCTGACTGCACCAGTTTTCACCTTTCGAAGTGGTCGAGAGTGGGAAGCACACCCCATCCCAGGCGCCCAATGAAGTCTCGGAGGTGTCCAGGCAAAAAAGAAGCCGTTAACGTGCTCCAAGGCACCTGCCTAGAGCGAGCACGGTAGGCTAGGGGAACCGACGGAAGCAATAAAGCAGCAGTTGTACATGGTTGTTCAAAACATATATGCCAAGACAGGTCGTCTGGACATGGCTTTTGTTGTTGCATAAAAGAAATCACGAGTTATTGACAGTGGCCCCCTGTTAAGGTGCACATTAGGCATCAAATGCCGAAGGTGAGTACCCAGAAAGTAATATGCAAGCGTTTGTGCAGGAGATTCCTCCCCTTGCATAGGCGCAAAAGGAAGCGCAGTGCCAGCAGCCGATTGCGTATGGACACTGAAAGGAAAGCAAGGCCTCTCTGAGAATGCTACTGTCGCAGTGCCGCACGAGAGACGAACTCAGTTCCACCTGACCAGAAAAAAAGAACATAAATCCGACTGCAGTGATCGTACAATACGTCAAGACGATTGCACGACGTGAGTGATGCACCAAATGCGACCTGTGTTAAGAAAAAATGTTTAATGATTTTGAGTACTTCGTACTAAACTATGCGAGCGCACTGAGCCGTCCCGCTAAAATGCACAACATTCCTGAGCCTAAACTGAGTATAGTAAAGCAGCAATGCACGCACTGAGATCACTGCCCTAAACAAATATGTAAAGATGCTTTGAACTCAAGGGTAGATCACAAATTTCAAGTCTCCCAGAGCAAGGTCGCCGCTTGGGGGCCATGGAGTGTTGACGCACGTCGTACCGGCTCCGCAGTTTTTCTGATTATCGGCACGATATCGAAGTTCCTAACACAATTTTTCACACCAGTAGACCACGGAAGTTCTGCCAATCTCCTGGACACCACGTTTGGACAGGTGTGCTGCATTTTTTTTGGTGCAACAACCGTGTTTTCTGGGTCGCCACGTCAACGCGGCAGCTAAGCTCAGCAAACGCGAACTGGACGCTGGTGTCTCCACCACCGCGGCGGTGTGGAGAGCTCGGCCGAACACGCCGTCGGAGCTGTTCGGAGCCTCCCGTTCCTCTTCGAAGGCCCGATTTATGCCAAAATGGAGGTCGTAACTGTGAATGGAGAAGACTTATCACCAGAAGAGTTTGAAAAAGGGTCAGGCTGGTGCGAAGTGCGAAAAGGCGCCAAGACGCAGGTCGACCGGGAGCCCGGCTCAGCGGGAAATACGCAGCGAGAAACGCCCTTCGCAGAAAAGGCGCCAGGAAAAATGAGCGATACGCTCGAAAAATCATCAAGGCGAGTGGACTGCCTAATCAGCAGACGGAAGACTATAGGGTCATTGTGCGTCCACGTGGTGGACTTAACGTCTCAGAATACAGGATGGATCGCATATATTGCTGCCTGCGCAACGCTGTGGGGGTCGGCCGGGAGGCGGCTGTAGAAGACCGTATGTGCATCAACAACACGCAGAACATACTCGTCATCAGTACACCATCCAAGAATCAAGCCCGACAGTATGAAGCTATTAGCGAACTACGAATAGGTCAGCAGGAATTTGAGACCTGTGCGTACAGGGCAGCCCCGGAGAACACGTCAAAGGGACTTATACGAGGGGTGTCCAAGGAAGAGAGCCCAAAAGACATCCTTAGCAACTTGGTCACTCCATGTAACCCAGGAGTCCTTCATGCAAAAAGAATGGGAAACACGGACAATATTATTGTTCTGTTTGAGGGGTTTCGCGTTCCGATATATGTGAGGTATGGAGCAATGCTCGTTAAGTGCACGCTATACAGAAAACATTTCGATGTCTGCTACGGTTGTGGGAGACTTGGACATAAAGCAGATGTGTGTCCCTACCCCAACGGCAAGGTGTGCAGGGGATGTGGAAGCGGTAATCCAGCGCAAGATCACCGTTGTGAAGGTAAATGCGAGTTATGTGGCAAAGATCACCCCACTGGAGACAAGAGATGTAGGGCAAGATACAAGATACCGTACCTGGTTAGGAGGCGTCGCTAGCAACGGACGAGGCGAGATGAGGAGGAAGCACGCGCAGCGTGTGCTGAAGCCTGCTACCAGTACAAGGAAGTCGGCGTATGCCATGACGAGGACCACAACACAACAACCAGCCAGCAGGAGGACAAGGACACTGACAGGCAAAACAGTGCGAACGGCCACGCACGAGACCACTCCGCATCTTTCTCAAAGCTTACTGGGGGAAATATTCTAAGACAGTCCAGGTCCCGCTCCAAACCGAGATCAAGATCAAGGCCAAGGTCCCACTCAAGAGGCACTCGAGGGAGCGGCAGTATGCAGGTGAGCTTTGCAAGTGTGGTCTCCGGCACTGCTTCTCCAAGTAATGTTATAGGGTCTGCCTTAGAAAATGAAATGATCCAGAATAAACAAATGTTAGAACAGATCACTAGAGAGAACCTAACACTTAAAGAAGAGATTAAGCAACTCAAAGAAGAAATTGCAAAGCTTCAGGAGGTGCGCAACGCGGGTGCGACGCCTAACACTCCCTCTGTTAGCAAAATACCAACGCTTAATCGAGCCCCAACACCTGTCTTCTCACAAACGAGTGGGGAGTCACCGCCACTAAAAAGGAGGGCGCAGAAAGAGGCAGAAAAGGCCGGTAATTTTTCAAATAGCGAGGTTAAGGAATTGTTCAAAGAAATGTTTGATGAAATGCAAAACCAAATTACTTGCATGCACGTTAAAATAAAGCAGAGATTTGATGGACTCGAGCACAGGGTATTGGCGATAGAGAGCACGCCGAAGGACATTAGGTCGTCTGGTGCAGGGCAGGTTAAATTTAAACCGTATAGCAGAACACCCACAGTAGAAACTAGCAAGATCACCGGGGAGGATCCCCTAAATAAGCATGGCGCCACGTAACCAGTACATTATTTGGCAGTGGAATTGCCGTGGGTACCGTAGGAAACGAGGGAACGTGCAGCAATTCGTGATAAACAGGGAGGCGCCAGATGTCATTGCCCTGCGAGAGACCTGGGGGACGGCAAAGTTATCGGGGTACAAGTCGTATAGTACTTCTGGTGAGAAGGCGACTGTCACAACTCTGGTGCATAGAAACCTCACGGCTGTAGAGCATGATACTGGAGTGCACAGCATAGACCACGTCTTTATAGAAATAATACCCTCCTGCAAAAAAGGGGGAAGCCTCTTCATGCTTAACATTTATAGCCCACCGCGACAGAAGCTCAAGTTTGGTCCACTTTTCTACAAAGCCTTGAGCATGGCGGAGAGACAGGCTCTCGTCATAGTCGGCGACTTCAACGCACCGCACGCTGCTTGGGGATACACTGTTGAAAATATAAAGGGACGCAACTTATGGGCAGACAGCACGAGGGACTTACGCCAATAACGAATCCTGAGGAGCCCACAAGAATAGGCAACAGCGTTAGTAATGACGCAACACCGGGCCTAACTTTTACGAAGAACGTAGCAGACTCATCATGGGTAAACACGCAGCAGAATTTTGGCAGCGATCATTATATTGTAGTTACAACGGTGCATGCAGGCCCTCAAAAAAGCAAGGCAGAAAACTCGTACTTGTAGAATGGGACTATTTCCGCAAGATTCGAAAGGAGGATTCGGATGATACCATAGTAGATATAGAAAAATGGGTAGAGAAGCTCCAACAGAGTGTCAAGAAAGCCACTAAAATTGTTCCCGAAGAAGCGAGAATGGCGGAGATGGGCAGCAAACTGTTTCATCTGTGGGAGGCAAGGGCAAGTATCCAAAAGCGCTGGAAAAGACAAAAATACAAACGTAATTTAAGAAAGTAGCTGCATTAAACAAGGAGATAGAGGTCCATGCGAATCGGCTAACCCAACAACAGTGGGAAGCCACGTGTAACTTGATGGATAGTGAAATGAAGATGTCAAAGACTTGGAACATTCTCCGAAGTCTCCTAGACTCGCAAAGTACAAAGACTGCACAGAGGCATAAGCTGCAACACGTAATACATAACTATGCAGGAGCAGAGGAGGAGCTCTTCCACGAGCTACGAAAAAAGTACTTCGCAGACGCAACAAAAGAACTCCTTTCCAGTTACAAATGGCAGGACAACCTTATATACTCGATGCTGATATAACGGAGGCCGAGGTTAGATTTGAGCTCGCTCGGCTAAACACGAGGTCTGCTCCGGGACCTGATAAAATAACTAATAAGACACTCAGGAACTTGGACGATGAATCCATTAGGGCGCTCACTGAGTACATGAATAACTGTTCGAAGAGTGGGACTATCTCACGTCAATAGAAGACTGCTCAGGTCATCATGATTCCGAAACCAGGGAAGAAAGCCCATCTGGATAACCTTACACCAATTTCACTGGTTTCATGTATAGGCAAACTCATAGAGCACGTCATCCTTACGCGTCTCACTACCTACACAGAGGAGAACGGACTCTTCCCACATACCATGATCGGTTTCAGACGTAAACTGTCAACGCAGGACATCATGTTACAGATTAAGCATCAAATACTCGACGTGGGGACCAGATCTTTAGACTCTAAGGCTATCCTCGGCCTTGATCTTACTAAGGCCTTCGATACCATCACACACAGAGCCATATTAGAGGATCTTCAGAGACTGGGGATAGGACAGCGCACCTACGCATATGTGATAGACTTCCTATCCGACCGCACTGCAAGAATTGCGGTCGGAGAGGCAAGGTCTGAAGAGATTGAATTGGGCAGTAGCGGGACGCCCCAGGGTTCGGTGCTGTCTCCCCTGTTATTTAGTGTGGCGATGATTGGCCTACCCGCAAAACTTGACCAGATTGAGAGCCTCAGACATAGCATATACGCAGACGACATCACCCTCTGGGTGACGGTTTGGAGTGACGGTGACATTGAAAACATACTACAGGAAGCTGTTGACACTGTAGAGAGATATGTAGAAGGTAAGGGGCTAAATTGTTCGCCCAAAAAGTCGGAATTTCAAATTTATAGGCCCACATGTAGGGGACGCAAAAGCATAGAGGAAAGGCCAGACATCCCGATTTTTGCAGGGGGAAGTAAAATACACATAGTGTGCGAACCTGCGAGTTCTCGGCTTCCGTATATCTGAGAATGGGCACAATGGAGAAACAATTAGGCTATTAGAGAACAGCGTCTGCCAAACAAGCAGGCTGATCAAACGAATAGCCAACAAAAACTATGGTATGAAGGAACACAACTTTGTTCAACTTAGTTCGTTTAGTCCAGGCTTTTTATTCAGCCGCATCGTGTACGTTGCCCCATATCTTAAACTACACGCAGCCGAACAGAGCAAAACAGATTGCATAATTAGGAAAGCCTATAAACAAGCATTAGGTCTACCGTTAAATACGTCGAATGACAAGTTCTTCGCTGTAGGGCTACATAACACGCTCGTAGAGCTAATAGAGGCCCACACGATAGCACAATATGATCGATTAACCCAGAGCCCTACGGGCAGGCATATTTTGGACACAATTGGCGTCATGTACAATGTGCAACATGGGGTAAAAAAGGGCATTCCGCGGGAGGCAAGGGGGCATACGTGGTACCTCCATTACCTAGAAATATGCATCCTGAACATCACCGCGCTAGAAGAATAGAAATGGCGAAAAGCCTACATAAAAAGTTCGGCAACGCCCGGGACCTGGTCTATGTAGACGCAGCAGAATACGAGAATGGCCGAAGCATGGTAACAGTAGCAACAAATATTAAAAGGGATTCCAACGTCAGTGGCAGTGTACGTACAGATAGGGCAGAAGTGGCGGAGAAGGCGGCTATAGCACTAGCAATAGCCTCCACAAAAGCCGAAGTCGTGATCAGCGACTCCAAAGCCGCTGTTAAAAATTATGCCAAGGAAAGGATCTCAGCGGAAGCGCTAAGAATGCTGGTAAACTTTTGCGACGATCGGGTAGTTCATATTGTATAGGCACCTGCTCACTCCTCCCTCCCCGGAAATGAAATCGCGCACGACCTGGCTCGAGAACTGGCCGGCCGAACAGGCGCAGCGCGAAGTCCGGGGGCGGAGAGGGACCACATGATTAGTTATGAAGAGATCGCAAAACACTACAGGCTAGGAAGGGTCCGATTCCCCCCGGCACATACCTCACGCAGCAGGCGACGGCATGGCGCCTCTTACAAACCAACAGGTTCCCGCACCCGGTAACTTTCACTACATCTACCCAGAGATATACTCAGATTTGTGTATGTTCTGCAATCAAAGGGCGGATCTTAATAATATATTGTGTGGGCTTGCCCCTCAGTGACAGGGCAATATAAAAAATACAGCAATGGAGAACAGTGGGAGACCGCACTGGTAAGAGCAGACCCAGAAGTGCAACTCGACGTCTTTCAGCAAGCCGAGGATGCCGCCAGAGCTCAAGGACTCATGGCTGCCACCTAGGGAAAGGAGACAATTCTTCCACATATTGCCGCTTTTTTTTTCTTTATTAAAGTTATTTCCTCCTCCTCCTCCCAGAGCAACGTGTCTTTCTTCAAGCACAGAAAATTTGGCAAAATACCTTCCTTTCTCCAAATACTTTCTGATTTATACTAAGGTTGCTTATGCTTTACCTAAAAGCACTAAAACAAAATTGGCAGATCCCACGAGCAGTGGGAATCGATTATATGCGAAGCACGAGTGAGAAATGTTGATATGTCTCTTTAGAATCAGCACAACGATACGAGGTGGAGGTGAATTATGTCGTACATGACTTCCGTGTCATGATTATCATGTTTGCATGTGTCGTTTACCTTCGTTATCTATTTAGGTCACGTAAAAACCAAATTTATTTTATGTGGAGCTGGCGAAACTGCCGCGAGCACGCTATGAGTGTTGTATGTTGTCATTTTCTTACATTACACGCGTGTCAGGATTATTATGTTTGCACCAGTCATATACTTTCGTTATTCATTGACGTCATTTTGCTTGCTCCACATATCCCAACACCAAAGTTGGGATATGTGGAGCAAGCAAAATGGCCACCAGTGCATCAAGAAAGGCCCAATATACTCCTATGTAACGTTGACGTGCGCGCACACTGGGCACAGAGACGCGATGTTACCAAATTGCGAGCACTCTGACGCCAGGCGCGACCTGAACGACCAGCATCCATCGGCGTGGTCTGAAGGCAACTGGCGTGAAATGCGGCATGCTGCATTTCGTGTCAATGCGTTACCCCGACAAATACTGCGTCTCCCTCTTTTCGTGACGAAGAGACGCCGGACGCACTGAAACGCGCATGCGTCAAGGCAACGCAGCGCGGCGCGCGCCTTAGGGTATATGGCAGGACGGGCGCCTGACGTGGCAACACCTTTGCGACGCGACAAAGGGAAGGGCGAGCACGCGCACCGCGTCACGTCCAAATGTATGAACGCCTTGACTGTGGCAGGTAGTCATGTTCTCAAATGACAGGCATCACATGATTATCAAGTTAGATAGATAGATAGATAGATAGATAGATAGATAGATAGATAGATACGCTTAATGTCGCCGAAGTTCACTAAGAATAGCTTCGCATTCAATAAGTAAAATACCTGTCACAGTCTGTCTGATGGGTGCAGTTGTTGTAGCAGCAAATTTGGCGCATTCGTGGACTTTCTCCGCGAATACACCGTTTGAATGATTAAGCCTACTTTCGAAGGCCGTTTAATTTGTAACCTGTTGATGGTACCTGTGAAGTTTTAAGGCAAAGCCTTAGATGATTCATGAGAGCTGAACAGTGGCCGTTGTAGTTGTCAACATGAATGGGGAAACAAACACGTTGCTTTGCGCACGTTGTCACATAACTTCACGATGACGTCAACTGCTATCTGTGACGTCATCATGATGTCACACTTTGCGGATATGGTGATGATAGTGGTAAAACAATTATTAACCATCAAATGGTTACAGAGAGGTGATTAGGTTGGGGCCTTATTGGCCTCCTACCCTCGCAGCACTAGGTGGAACCCCTAATCCGGAGCTCCATTGGCAAGCAACGCCGCCCACCGAACCAGGTCTTTTTGGGCCTTCAGGTCTTGACAGCCGAGCAGGGCCACCTCCCAGTCCTCTCTCGTGGCGTTGGGGTTGGGGGAGATTGATAAATTAGACTGGCACACCCAGATTATGTGGAAGGTGTCAGCCACCTCACCACAGAACTGGCACGTGCCATCAAAGGATGAATTGAAATGTTTTAGCACCGCCGGGCACAGTACGGTATTGGTAAACAGTTTTAAAAGGAGGCGCTCATCAGTGCGATGCAGTCCCTTAGAAGGGTCTGGATAGCGCTGGTGCTCCTCCTTGTAGTAATTGGTAATATCTTTGAATGAAAGGGCCGAGTTGTCTTTGCGGATATTCGCTGAGCCATCGTGGCGTCATGACATAGCATAACATTAAGGCATCAACATGGGACATCATCTCATAGTTTTATATGGGCTGATCTCGGACGCAGTGTGATCAACTGTGCGAGGTGCCGAGACAGCTTCAGGAGATGGAGGGGATACAACTTACATAGAACGGCTAGATGTCATGCTCTATTTCAAACGTTATTTACATGCTCGAATGCCCCCCCCCCCCCCCCCGCTGGCCCCAAAGCAGACAAACAGGCTAGAGCACACTCTCCCTGAGGCAGACCTCTTTGCCTTTCCGAAAAAAAACTTCTCTTTCTTGTCTCAATCAACACATCGGCAACAAAAAGACGACCATTACAAGTTAGGAAAAACCAGCATGGAGTGGCGCAGCGAAAAAAAAACTGAATGTTGTGGCACAGAATTTCAGTGAGGATTGCGAAATTGCGATGACCTCGCCCTTCCTATACATAAAAGTTCATGCCCCCTGTGGACATGAAAAAACGTGACTGACAGGGGCGTAGCTATAAGGAAGGGGCTAGCGAGGGGGGGGGGGGGGGATCGAAACTTTTTACCTTGAGTTTTTTTAATTTGGTTTGCGTATATATACTCATACATATACAAACGCGCGCACGAACATGCATAATGTATGATTGGACCTGCTCCCCCACCCACCCAAAAAAAATGTCTGGCTACATCCCTAATGACGGATCCCTCCGTCGTAGGGTCAGTATTACACGAAAGTGAAAAGTGTACTCCCAGAAATAGTGCTTCTTGTGCAGTGATTACGAGGTTGTTCAATGTCTATTGGTGTTTAACACCTACAGTGCCATTGGAAGCCTTCAGTAGCACATCTGCATCGCGACGACTAGTGGTCGTGATCAAGATTGAACTTTTGTGATAGGTGAAGTTCTTAACATATATATGGGGACGTAGCATATGGCGAATCCCGCGCAAAGATGATATCAACAAGCACACAGTTAACACTGGTACTCGATAGGCAGTTCTTCAGATCACGGAGAAAAACGGCATGGTGGGCGATAACCGTACGCATTTGCTCGTGCGTACACCAACACACTGTGCTTCCGCAACGTGGGAATCAGTTTCGCGGAACGCGCCCAGGCGTTCCACCTTCTACTGGCCTTTATCTCGCTCCATGAAGACCTGATATTTTCTCATCGACATCGTTGCTGGCATGCAGCTCTTACTGCGACAGTTTAATTTGCTCTCGCACTTGAAGTTATTGGTGACGTTACACCGTTCCCGCATGTGGAACTGCATTACTTTGACAACGAGGCGCCACACGCCAACATGATGTGCCATGCAGAGATCATTGGCGTCGGCGGCTTCATTCACTGCTATCAAGTATCTTTAACCATGGCATTGGCGTGCATTCTCGGACGCCATGCTTTATTTAATCGTCCACAAATCATACTCTGTCACCGTTAGTAAGGGTCATGCCTGATTACTTATGTTTTCCGCGCTCACTCAAGGCAGCACCGTGCGCCCAGCAAACAGAGAGCACCGCGCCACGGCACGTTTGAAAAAGTGTTTTTCGTCTGCTTCGGTAGCTTAGTTTGGTAAGCACCGGATAGTTATCGTCGGGCCATGGCGTCGGAGGTTCGATTCCCCGAGAGTGAACTTTTTGCTTTTTGCCTGTTCTTTCTTATTTAATAGCAATCAATTTATCCACATCATATCCACCCTGAACATACATTACCAAAATCTTGGTGGACCCCAGAAAAAGACTAGGCGCTAATATAGACAGTCATATCTTATTCGCGAGTTTGACCGTATCCAGGCCCCGCCGCGGTGGTCTAGTGGCTAAGGTACTCGGCTGCTGACCCGCAGGTCGCGGGTTCAAATCCCGGCTGCGGCGGCTGCATTTCCGATGGAGGCGGAAATGTCGAGGCCCATGTGCTCAGATTTGGGTGCACGTTAAAGAACCCCAGGTGGTCAAAATTTCCGGAGCCCTCCACTACGGCGTCTCTCATAATCATAAGGTGGTTTTGGGACGTTGAACCCCACAAATCAATCAATGGCCGTATCCAACGAACAAATGAGTACGTTTTAAAAGGCGCTTTTAAATCTGTCTGATATAGAGTCGGTGCCCGATGTAGTCGGATAGGGCAAACAGTCTACGCGGGCTTCCAATATAAGTAATTTCTAGCTGCTCTGAAGATGTAATTCTGTTGTTCAGTTGATACTCACGCAAGATGTACGTTTTCGTGGGAAAGAGAAAAAAACAAGGCTTTTTCTTTACCACAAGCTAAATTCCCGGTGCTTCGGTGTTATTCCTTATTCTCTCTCTCTCTCTCTCTGTCATTTAGGGCTTATGAATGAACTTGCTATCTGGACAGCTTCCTGTTCTACATTTTTCTCTTCCCCATTCTCCTTCTTCACACTCACTTCTCCTCATCTTCTGGCCCTTCTGTGATCGGAGCAGAGGAATCAAGGGTCCACATGGTGCAAATAATGGCATTGGCGGTCTTTAAGGGGACCACTTGTCGAAATGAAGTCTCCAGCGACAACCTCCGAAAAATTACTTCGAGGAAAGTGACTAGGTAAGCTCTACTAAAGTAAGCAACGAATAGCTATAGGCCGGAAATAAGCATGCCGTGACCAGGAACTGGAGGTACGTACTGCAGCGCCACCTCTCACCGGTGACTGCGGTGGCTGGCCACAACTGAATGGAAAATGGGTGAAAGAAATTATATCTGAAGGAAGACAGCTACTTTCCTAAACTAACTTTTATTTCTTTTACAGCAGAGACACAGTGAAACATTCTGGTAATACAAACCGCGTGACTTACCCATGTGTTTATTATTTCATAATGCGTGGGCGGCGTTCAACTCATGGGATGTGTTCAACTGTCCTGGGATGCCGCATGCTTTGTGGGATACTCCGTTTTACCAAAATGTTCAAGTAGGCTTCTTCTGCAGAGAATCTGGGTCCATCTTATTAACTTGCTTTTTTCATCAGATGGCACGCTTTTCATCTTTAATCAGATTTTTATTGAGTTACGGGAGCGTTGTTACTGCCATGAGATAGTGCCTCTGCCACGTACACGCAGTGCTGAAAATGAAAGACTCACACGGCGAACTATAGCCGTGCAATACGACCGATGCGAAAGCCATTCAGACATCCAAATCAGCCAGTACCGCACATAACGTCAAGAGCACGCTTCCCGACAGCCCCGCCACGGTGGTCTAGTGGCTAAGGTACTCGGCTGCTACACTTGCAGGTCGCGGGTTCATATCCCGGCTGCGGCGGCTGCATTTCCGATGGAGGCGGAAATGTCGAGGCCCGTGTGCTCAGATTTGGGTGCAGGTTAAAGAACCCCAGGTGGTCAAAATTTCCGGAGCCCTCTACTACGGCGTCTCTCATAATCATATGGTGGTTTTGGGACGTTAAACCCCACAAATCAATCAAATCAATCAAACGCTTCCAGACAGGGTTAACGTATTGCTGCGCAGTTTGACGAATGAGATAGAAATAAACTTTTTGAGTAGTGCCACTTTCGTGTTCCAACAAAGGTGCCTCTCAACATAGGAAACTTTGTATTGAGTGCTGTGTGCGATTAGCATGTGTCTCAAGAGTTGAAATATTGCTTGCTTGCAGGCTTTCAGTCTCTAATCATTGAGGTGAAATCATGTTGAAAAGGTGAAAGAAAAAATGAAAGGCACTGTTGAACGTGAAAATCAAAAACAAGGAAGAAAAAATATAAAAAAAGAAAGTAGGAAGAATGCAAAATAAACACGAAAAGAAATCAAGAAAGAATAAAGGAAAAAAGGAAGATACAAAAAAACAAAACAAAAGAAAGAAAGAAAAAAGAAAAGAAAAAATAAGAAAGGAACAAACAGAAAGATGCAAGGAAAGAAAGATATAAATGGAGAAAGAAAGTTAACAAGTGAACAAATGCAAGCTTGTATCTCTAAGCACTTCCATTGAACCAAGCATAAACTGTGTGATCTTTCCTCTAGATTTCCTCTTTCCGCTAAGAAAAAGAAAGAAAAAAGAAAGAAATTGAAATACGCGAAGTAAGAAAAAAATGAGAGATTCCAACATAGAAACAAAGGAAAAAGAAAGAAAGTAAGCAAGTAAGTAAGAAAGAAAGAAAAAAGAGAGAAAGAAAGAAAGTGAGCAAGCGAGCAAGAGCAAGCCTGTATCTCACAGCACCTCTTTTGTACAAAACAACAGCTGTTTATTTTCCGTCTAATTTGCTGTTTTTACAAAGCAGTTTTTATTCGAGGACACCGACATACACTTGTTTCCTGTATCAAAAAACTTATGCACAGTGTACGCGCATTCATGACTGAGGCGGTCGTCCAAGGCTGTCAGCTTGGCAGAAACGAGTGCATACGTAAGTTGAGAAGGCATTCAAGGTTCAGTGTGCCGAGACGTCCGTACTTTTGAACCCCCTCCAGTGAGAGCCTGCAGGGCTTACAGTATGAATAAACAAAAAATAAATAAAATACGTTTGTTGGTGCTTCATCTTGCATGCGCGTCTGTCTCTCAAGCGTTAGACTGCTGTGTGGAGCTGAAATATTCAGTTTCTCACGATGATAGCGACAGGCTCAGAAATATTTTCATGACAGTTCGGTGCTGTAACTGTATTGTGCTCTATCCAACAGTAAGTCAAAGATATGAAGACGAAAGCTTTTATTGTCTCGTACTGGCGTCCGTGAGTGCCCTAAAAAGGTTCCAGCCATCGCATCTCCCCCTCTCAGTCTCTCATCATTCACGTGGTGGCACATCGCAGCGTGTCAACAGTTGCGCCACCAAAGCTAGTGTTTCCACTCCTTACATTCTTTTATCAATCACTGAACTGCACAAAGAATGTGAAAAAATTAAAAAAAAGAAGACATGGCACAGTCAATTGAATGTCCACAGGCTTTCGCCAAACAAGTTCGGGAATTCAAACTCTTCATCAATTTTTTATAATAGCGAACTTATAACAGCGAAAGCTGTTATAAGTTCACAACATGGGTCACGCGTAGCGCTGACGTTGTCCGCCGCTGCCGCCACCGGCGTCCGTAACCGCTATCGCACAAATAAGAAAACAAAACTCAAGTAAAAAGCATAAAGGCATAGCGAGATTTGAACTCGCGTTCACTGCGTGCCAGCCTAGTAGTGTACGGGTGAGCCACGCCGGGTATTGGGACTCAACTTGCTTTACGCAGGCTTCATGTCGGCAAAGGAATCGTGGTATTATGAGTAATACAGCGCTTGAAAACATCAAAGAAACAACCAGACGTCACACAATGCAATTTGAAAAGCGGGTCGGTCATCCAATGCTCCAACCCATTAGAAAAAATTTTTGTTGATCCCTTATTTACTGCGGCACATACCAACTTCAGGTGTAATTCTTCATCGTCGTCAGCCACGGCACAAAATTTGTTACGAGACTTTAGGGATTGTCAAGATTCTACAATAAATGTCGAAAGATAGCTTGTTGAATGCAAGCCTACTACACAGAAATGATAATGATTATTTATGGCGTAGTGGGTACCCAGCAAGTGTGCTAGTAGCATTTATCCTAAAAACGCCAGGCCTGCGCAGAAGGTGCAGCACAGTCGCAGTGAAAGCTAGAAGAGCAGCCAAACAGAAGACCTTTTCAAAGACTCGTTGGGTTTCTAACACTCATGCCCACTAGGGCATTAATAAGAAACATTTTTGGTAGTAGGCCGGCATTTGCTATGCTATTCGTCATTCAGCGTCCATCACCCCATCCGTGCTTCCGTCTGTCCATTCGTTCTTGCTTCCGTCCATCCACGCGTCCATCCATGCGTTCGTCCCTCTGTCCGTGCGTCCATTCGTCCATATGTTCACGCGTCCGTCGATCTGCCCATGTATTTTCTAGTCCGTCTGTCCGTCCGTCCGTGCGTCCATCTAGTGTAAACTTAACGTGCTGCCATCTCGCATCTCGCATACCTTGTGACACATACCCGCCCCCCGTGTCCGTCCATTCGTCCGTACATTTGCTAGTCTGTCTGTCCGTCCGTTCATGCGTCCGTCCATGCGTCCATCTAGTGAACACTCCAAGTACCGCCATCTCCCATCTCGCATCCATGTGGCTCTACCCGCTCTAGAGCAAATATGTACCGTTGGCACATACCCGCTCTAGAGGGAATATGTGCCACCGGTGGCTGCCTACGACAACAGAGGATCGACAGACCCACGCCTTAAAGAGCTTCATTCCTAAAGAAGAAGGCAATAGTGGTGCGCTGGTGCACTGGTATAAACCAGTGCACCAAAATATTTCACTATAAAAAAATCACAGCATATCCACGCAGTGAATGATGAAGAGTGGGGCAAAGCATCCTTCAGTCCGTCCATACTACCGTCCGTCCGTTAGTTCTTGTTTCCATCCGTCAATGCGTACGTCCGTGCGTGCGTGCCTTGGTTAGTGCACCCGTCCATGCATCCGTCCGTGTGCTGTGCATACATCTCTCCATCCATGCGTTCGTCCTTGCGTCCGTCCATGCTTCCGTCCGTACTTCCTTCTTCGGTCCGTCCGTACGTTCATCCATGCGTTTGTCTGTCTGTCCAACGTGCGTCCGCCCGTCCGTCATTTCATCCATCCGTTTAGTGAACACTACAAGTCTGCCATTTCACATCTTTTCATCATATATTCATCATATACAAGTTCCGCCATCCAGCGGACATTCCAAAGACTAAACGAGAGCTTGCTGCTTGCTACTACGACTATTACTACTACTACCAGTACTACTACTACTACATACGTCGGGGACGCACGACCCATGGCTTAATGAGCTTTGCCCATATAGTAGTAGTAGTAGTAGTAGTAGAATACTTTATTATGTACATATTTCAAACAGGCTAGAATTCCAGTGCCACAAGGAATAAACAGGGTGAAGAGCGAAGTCTGTCCGGCAGGGGGGTGCCCTTATTCCAGGGATCCGCTGGCGCGAGCCATCTGTTCAGCTCTGTGGATCAGTCGCAGCTGATCCCCCAGGGCTGGGCTAAACAGCAGCGCCTCCCATTCCTCCCATGTGCAATTGGAGTCGTGTTCTTCGTCGTGCACTCCCACGTGATATGAAGGAAAGTTGGGGTGGCTCCATACCACGGGCATATATCTCTACGCCGTGGGGTAGATCAGGTGAAGAGTGTGCAGGTTTATGTAAGTGTTAGTCTGTATTTTTCTTTGCGCTGTTGCCTCCACAGCGCTGAGGTTGCTATGAGCACGTGAATAGAGCTGCCTATTTTCACTGTAGTACTTTAGAATCGTTGTGAAACAAGGATGCAGGGGTGTAGGGTCATCAATTGCATTGCCTTGAATGGCTCGGTGATTTGTGAAGCCTCGAGCCGCCTCGTCCGCGCGCAGGTTCCCCGTCATGCCCTCTTTTTTTTATTTCAACATTCGGGATGCTGAGGGCCGTGGTCAAAAAGCCTCTAATGGGCTTGACTGGGACCACGACCCCATAACAAATGGGCAGCATAGGCAACACTTTTATTGCAGTGACAATGTACAAAAATTTGAGCAAGCATAAAGCATTAAGTATAATAAGCATAATAAAGCATAAGCATAATAAAGCATGAAGAATTGAAAAGTAATAAACTCAAAGAAATGACCGTAATTATTTCCTTACACATACGATATAAATAAGAGTGTAACGATGCAAGAAAAGAAGATCGCAAGATTAGCACCAAAGTAAAAAAAAAAATATGGGGCATGTGCCCATACGCTTACTACACTTACAATCAGAACAGTCACTCAAATGGAAGACGATATGGCATTCAAGTGAAACGGCAGGAAGAAGCGCAGCATTTCTTTGCCGTAGTTAGTGCGCGTGCGTGGGATAAGCCATGTGTGATTGAAACGCGTGTTATAAAGAACATTGCGGTGGTTTAGATTGGCAATGGTTCCCAAAAGGTTGTCGCCTTTTAATCCTGCCTGGTAGCGTTTCACAAGCATTGCGCGGTAGTATTCAGGTAGAGGTAGCAGCTTCATGTCGTGAAATATCGGAGTGGTGTGACTGCGATATGGAGCATTTGCAACGGCACGAACAGCCCTTTTCTGTATGACGTGCAGTTTGCGGATATTTGTTAGAGTTGTCGTACCCCAAACCAGATGACAGTAGTTGACGTGAGATAAAAACAGGGATTTATAGATGAGAAGTTTAACTGCCTTAGGTAGCGAGAAACGCACCCGGGATAATATGCCCGAAATCCTTGATATAGTGCCACATAGTTTTTCAGTGTGTGCGTTCCAAGACATGTGTTGATCGAAAATTATTCCCAGACACTTAATACGCTGTACTATCTCAAGTTCTGAACTGCCACGTTTTAATGGGACACGACAAGGGGTTTGTTTATTTTTCGGCCTGAAATATACAGCTTTTGTTTTTGATGTGTTAAGTTTTAAACAGTTAACGCATGTCCACGTGGCCAACTTCGCCAGTACCTCATTTGCGTCATTAATTAAGTTTGTATAATTTTCAGCAGTAAGAAGCAAGGTTGTATCATCAGCGTATATAATACATTTTACAGACGTGTCAATTTTTACAATATCATTTATGTATATACAAAATAGCAGAGGCCCTAATATGCTACCTTGTGGTACACCCGCTGAAATTTTTAGTAAATTGGAGGTACAATTGCCGACGACTACTTCCTGCTGCCGATACGTTAGGTATGATTCAATGAGTTGTAAGAAAACACCTCGAAATCCATAGTGTGCACATTTCTTTAGCAGCGTAATGCGATTTTTTGTGTCAAACGCCTTTGAATAGTCTACGAAGTTGCCTAAAGTGTGTAGTTCGCGTTCAAAAGCATTTAGTATAAATTCTTTCTGTTCTAAAAGAGCATGTTCAGTCGTACGGCCTTTGATAAAACCAAACTGCGAAGGAGTGATGATGTGGTGCTTATCTAGGAAAGAAACCATACGCTTTTGAATTAGTTTTTCCAGACCTTTTGAAATTACTGGAAGTATAGATATCGGTCGGTAATTGTTTAGTGCATTTTCATCTCCTCCTTTGTACAGCACAACCATTTTGTAACTTGTAACTTTTGTGGGAAAATTCCGGTGGAAAAGGCAAGATTAAAGATATGCTCTAATAATTCAGCAATGATATCTAATACGTGTTTGATGGGCTTAATCTGTATGTCATATGCGTCACAACACGTGCTGTTTTTCAGAGACGAAAAAGCATGTGAAAGTTCACCAGCTGTTGTTGGCGCCAAAAACGCGCTCTCAGAGATACTGTCAGACAAATATGTGGTACAAGCTGAATTGTACTGTTCCTTTGCTGGAGATACAAAATAGTCATTGAATAAGTTTGCTAAATCATCCTTACAAATAACGTCACCGTCTATCACAAGCTCAGTAGGCCTGAAGTCATCACCGTTAAGGCCAAGAAATTTGTTTGGTCTAGACCAAGCCAAGTCTTGTTTATTGGTTACATCTTTGTTGAAGATGCTGTTTAAGTACGTTCTCTTTTTGTAATGCAACAGGCTGTTTACTTTATTTCGCTGGGCTTTGAAACGTTTAAGCGTTTCTTCGTTCTTGTTTTTCAGGAAGTTTTCGAACAATTTATTTTTACGTTTTATTTCATTAAGACAACTTTTAGTCAGCCACGGTTTTTAGGCTTTGCGCGTATGCTTGAGCTGTTTGTACAGAAAGCATTTCTTGTACACGTTTATCAGCTTGTCATGGAAAATATCATAGGCGGCTTCAGGTTCTTGCTCGCAATACACGCCTGACCAATCGGTTAACGATATCTCCTTGCGAAATGCAGCCAGTGTATATTCATTAATATCTTGAATAACTATCGGTTCTCTGAGTTGGGCTGGCGCACAGTTTACGGTTTCGTTTATCAGCATAAAGATAGGAAGGTGGTCACTGATGGGTGCGCTTAGTACGCCAGACAAACATTTCGAAGCTTCTATGTTAGTAATGAACATATCTATTAATGTCGCAGTGTTTTTGTCAATGCGGGTTGGGATGGTGATAACATTAGAAAACCCATTGGATTAAATAACTTGACAAAGTTCTAACTGACTTTCTGATGGCTTTGCAACGTCGATATTGAGATCACCTGCAAGAACTAGTGTACTACCAGTGTCTCCAACCCAACGCAAGTATGTATCTAAGAATACTAAGAAGTTCGACTTGTTACCACTAGGAGGGCGGTATAAAACACCATAAACAAAACCGTCACTTTGTACAGTCAATATTTCATAATCATTAGTGACATGCGAAAACTCGTGAACCAGCCTACATTTTACTGAGTTTTTAGCCATCATCAAAACACCACCTCCTATTTTTGTTGGGCGATTCAAAAAGAAGGTTTCATAGCCGGGTGATCTTAGAACCTCAGATTCATCCCTGTACCATGTTTCCGTCATCATAAGAACATGAGGTTCAGAGCGTATAGTTGAAATAAGGGCGGTTATTTGGTCTTCTTTATTTCGCGCAGATTGTGCGTTGAGATGAAGGAAGGACAAGCCATTCTTTTTCGTGGAAAGTAATGCGCCTAAGTGTCACGTAATCTTTGTCTGCCATCTTTCTCTTTAGGTAACAGTCGCTTTGGTCATTAACAGTGGCTATTCTCTCATTACTGAGAGGTCCTGCACGCTGGCGATGACGTGAACTCGGCTGTCAGTTTTTCGCACCTTGATGCGACCATTGTCTACCCACAGAAACTTCCATTGCTTTTCTCTCTTTAGTGAGAGCGCTTGTGCAAACAATCTTTTGTTGTGTGTGAGGTGGTCATTAACGTACACATTGGCACCTTGTGACTGAGCAAAACCGAGTGACTCGGTTGTTAGACGTGCCCTGCGTGCTTTACGCAAAAATTCATTCTTCTTGACCCGAGAACAAAACCTCGCGATTATATTCCTGTCTTTTTTTGCTGGCACGCAATGCACAGCGTCGATATCATCCTTTTTTATGGGACAGTCAATTATACCACCCATTTTCTGAAGAATGATGGCGCAATCCTCCCCCTTTTTTAATGGCACACCCTTTATCTCAACGTTGTTAAGTCGCGAACGCTGTTCCATGTCAGCCAGTTTAGCAGCCAGTTCATCATTTGATTTTTGAAGAGAATTGTTTTCGGCTGAGGTAAGCTCATGCTTCTTTTTCATTTCTTCATAAAAAAATTGCCCGCAGCTTCCCTCGGGGGAACACTGAGGAGGATGCGGAGCATATAATTGGTTAACGGGGTGTTAAAGTGCGATTTACTTGGGTCGATGGCTAAATTGGTTAACGTGGTTGTGAAATGGGGTGTTAAATTGCGACTTACTTGGGTCGATGGCTAAATTGGTTAACGTTGTTGTAGGAGGGAGTGTTAAAGGAGTGAACACGTACACACGTATGCGAAAGGGCGGCGCTGGTCGAAGGGACGTCGATCATTGTGTTTGTGGATTCGTTGGCATTCATTTCAGCGCGACCTTGGACGTCGACGCGCCGCACAAACCAACCGACGAGTGGCAACTGAGCGAGCGAGCGCCGACCTTGAGTATATATACAGCGCGACGGCGCATGCACTGTCAGCTGTTGAATGTTCTCGAAGCGCGACGGCACATGCGCGCAACATGTTCGCGAATGTTCGTGAAGCTAGCGAATGTTCGTGAAGAGGAGAAGCTCACGCGGTGTGTGGAGGAGGAAGGGTGCACAGATGGTGGAGGAGTGAAGCGCGCGCGGTGTGTAGAGGAGGAAGGGATTCACAGATGGTGGAAGAAGGAGGAGGAAGCTTGCGGACGGCGCCGCACTACGAGCCTCGAGTATTAGATGCTCCGCATCTAAAAGTGCTCATGGCAGAGACACTTTCACGAAGTTGTTCAATTTCGGCTCGAAGCTGTTGCACTTCGCGTGACAGCTCAGCATTTGACGGCATCATATAAACGTAACAGTGACTACAGCACAATAACCACTGGCAGCAGCGGTCGCGACAACAAAAGTAGAAGCAAAAATCAGCAGTGCAATTAATGCACAACCAACCTGCGCAAAGGAAGAACGTTGCTCAGTGGACTCGACTTCCTGCTGCCACGACCGCCACTGCCAAAATGTGGCTACACGAGCACAGTGTTGAGCCTAAGTAGTGTCTCCGGTAGGTGTCCTCGCAGTCCGTGCTTGCGCAGAAAGTTCGTTTTCTTGTGGCTGTAGCGACTGGGTAGTGACGTTGATTGACCAGATATTCCAAGTAGACGGGTCGAAAAATCCAGAGAGTATCCCGATAGCCCGAAGAGCCGAACCAGACAACTGTCACGATATGCACAAGTCAGCACCTGCGCAAAGGAAGAACGTTGCTCAGTGGACTCGACTTCCTGCTGCCACGACCGCCACTGCCGAAATGTGGCTACACGAGCACAGTGTTGAGCCTAAGTAGTGTCTCCGGTAGGTGTCCTCGCAGTCCGTGCTTGCGCAGAAAGTTCGTTTTCTTATGGCTGTAGCGACAGGGTAGTGACGTTGCTTGACCAGATATTCCAAGTAGACGGGTCGAAAAATCCAGAGAGTATCCCGATAGCCCGAAGAGCCGAACCAGACAACTGTCACGATATGCACAAGTCAGCACCTGCGCAAAGGAAGAACGTTGCTCAGTGGACTCGACTTCCTGCTGCCGCGACCGCCACTGCCAGAATGTCCCAAGGCACAGACTGTACCGCCACTGCCCGGTGCCCAAAACACAGACTGTACGTATTTCACTGTGGGGTCCCGTCTTCTCCCAACCAATATAAGGAACGCCTGTGCTCCAATTTTGCCTTTTAGATAGTTTCTGCAAGCTTTTCGCAAATCTGTAATGATTGGTAATGGAGTGTTTTGCGTCCATATCTCTTTTATTGCGAGTGCTAAGGCAACCACTTCTGCTTGTGTTGTCGAAGCCTGATTTATTGAACCACAAGCTGTAATTTTCCCTCTACGGCCGGTGACTACACACAGAATTGGTCTGATAAGGCGCGGTGTTAGTGAATCTGGCCGTGTTCAAAAATCTTGTCATTTTGTCAATGTAGTCAGCCATTGCCTTTATTCTCCCAGCATGCAGAGTAGGATCCGTGTTGCTTAAAAATCATTGATCTTGCATACTAAAAAAGAAATAGCCGATATTAACTTCCGTACTGCGCCACGTAGAATGATAACGATTGAATGAGCAAGTGTCTCTTCCGGAATTTACCTAAACCACAATCGCACCTTTAGCGCTGGCAGTTTTGAATCAATAAAACAGTCAAGATGCAGAATACTAAATAAGGACGATCGTTTGAGAAACACATCGCATTACATGCAACGGTACATTATTATTTTCGTTGCACCGGGGAGTACGAACACATCATGAACCGGTACACGCTCGCTTTGTCCTCTTCAACTTACTCTTGGCTCCTAAAACACGTATGCCGACTGCTCTGTTGTGGAACGTATTAACTATGATGACTTAATCACGAGACTAAAACAAAGTAACTAGTGCTACGCTAGACACCTCCAGGACCGGCCGACCGCCCGGTTTCACTGCACAGTAGAATTGAATTGTTCACAGCTTTCTTGTCCGTGGTGCCACCAGCTCTTGCTCTAGTGCTGGTGCGTCTGCCAGTTGGTGTCTTTTCCGGTGGTTCTTCCACGCTAATTGCACCGTTCTTGTCTCCCGTATTCACAGGTTCTTCCAATGGTCTTTTAATGGCTGGAACGGCACCGCTAGGCCAAGAGATGCCGCTGGCGTTGCACGTGTTTCCGTCTATCTTCATGTCAAAACCAACGTTACAAGAGGCACCATCGACTACTTGGCCTTGTTCCGACGCATGGGCAGACGCTCCGGTTACTTCACAGCCAACGTCTATCACTGCATTGTCAGCTGTCTCGGTCGATACAGCTGCAGAACCTGGTCGAGTGTCCGCAGATGCCGGTGTAGGTTCGTCTACTGATGTTGCAGATGTGCAGTTAAATTTTCTGCGACTTGATCTCCGCAACCTTCAGCCGCGTCCTCTGCTTCTGTAACGTCCATAATGTGTTCTGACGCATCTTCGGCCTCCACTGACGTGCTCACTGCGGCGTACGAACGGACGTATTCCGCGTCCCCGTGCCCGAAACGCCGGCAGCGAGAGCACCGAGACACCTTACAATCGCGACGCACATGTCCTGTTCCGCTTCAACGCAGGCATTGCATAGGCCGACCTGGGGCTACCACTAAGGCTAATTCACCGGCGACTGGTATCTGATGAGGCAGGTCCTACACTTTCATACCGCTTTTCAGCTTAATGAAAACAATGCGGGTCGTTGAATTCTTCTCATTTACTCCTTCCACACGCCAGTGTTCCCGGGTTACTTCTGTAACTTTCCCGAACGCTGCCAACGCCGTGCGGACATCTTCGTCCGAAACGCCATGTAACAGCCAGTGAAGCCACAGCCTCACCTTCTGCTCCTGAGGGTCAATAACGAGGCAGCGGCGTCCCTTGACCCTGAGTTCTTTCAGATCAGTCAACTTCTTCGTCACCTCCTGGCTGTTAAAGGTGACGGCCCACACATGGTTGATCTTGTAGGCGCCCAATGCAACTACGTCGGGAAGCAGTCGTTCCTTGTCCAGGGCATCCCGGAAATCTTGACCTTGAAAGGCCTCACTCGAATGTCACCGTACAAAAACACTGTGTTCACAACAATACGTCCTGTTAAAAGATTCGGCAAGGTCATCTCAAAATCCTTGTCACTTTCGTCTGTAATCCTGTTTCCGCAGCCACCAAGGACCACCTTTGCCACTCCGCGGGAGCCCACGATTCCTGCGTCTGACGCTACTACAATGCTAAGAAAGCGCACAAGCTTATATAGCGACGAACTTCAACTGAACATAGTGGCACAAGCTACAAGTAGGTTTTCTTACACTTTTTTTACGTTTTGAGGCAATACCACAACAAGCGTATACGTAAATATATTGTATCTGTTGCTTAGACAAACGTAAGTTTGTTAATGGTTGCACAATATTGAACGGAATAATTACTAGAGCTTATCTGGTTTTCACGAAAGCGAATACCCCCAAGCCACGGAATGCCCAGGGCATTCCGAACGCTGCGCCATCTCTCGACCACTGCCACAGTTACTTTTTTTTTCTTGAAGCCCCGAGAATGCAAACACTTGCCGTGCGCTAGCCATTTCGGAGGTCACGTTTTTTTTATTTTTCTTCTTGTTAATCGGAGGGGGCGCAGCACGCCGACCAAAATTTGTCTCCGTCGTGGTAGGTGTTTGTGGTCACGTTGACCTCGTTTAGATGTTTCGTGTTAACGTTTGCTTATATTCTTTTTGCGTGCTTATCACAAGTGTGACCGTAAGCCATGGACAGAGTACACCGCTAGCCCTTCAATGGCTATGTTTTTTATGCGGTAATGACCGTCCTAGCAGTGTATACGTACGTTACAACGCGGGTCTTGCGAGAGAAACAAGCGATGACCTCGCACCCGACGGTATTTTTTCGTGTGCGATGGCAGTGGCTGTTGGCGTCGTGGCAGCTCTATTACTTGAGTGGAGGAACTATCGCTGCAGTGCGTAAATTTACTATAACGTTAGAGCATGTTGTGCCTGCATACTTTCTGCTTCAGATGCCTCTCGCAATTCGCCTCGCGTGTCAACTTGCAATCATAGTGCTTGTCACAATTTTGTTGTTAGCACTGTGGCTGTGGTGGTTATTACTCTGGATTTAGAATACTCTTTTCACAAAAGTGAGTGAGCGTTAGTACTTACTCGCTGTGCACAGCTGTTACTAGAAGTGCATTTTGTGTTGAGTTTCTCACGACAAAAGAGAGTCATGGACGAGAAGGGCAAACTGCACGCGTGAATAATTCCATCCTACTTCTCAGTGCTGGCATGGGCAATTCAAAACGCATGCGATTGAGGATTTGGTTTAACCGACAGAAGTCATTGGCTCACTTTTCACAAAAGTTTAGTTATGATGATGTTTAAAATGTTTCTGATGGTTGTAACCTAGTCTGGCGAATAAATGTTCGGTGAAACTTCGCAGCCTGTTTCCCATTGTGTTTTCACCTGCCATGGTAGCATAGGATCATCGGGTGTCGTGTGACTATGCTGGAGGACGCAGGTTTGACTTCCGGCCACGGCGGCCGTATTCGAATGGGGGTAAACTGCAAGAACATCCATATGGCGCTAGTGGCACGTATAACTGTATCAATTGTATATGATCGTACTTTCACGCATGGACTGTAGAGTGGTATCAGGTTTCCTAGAATGTTGAAAAATTAAGTGTGATGCTTTTTTACGCGCCTCGTTGAATTCATGAGTGCTGTTGGTGCTGCGCAAAACTAAAAATGCGTGGGCTTACCAAGTATGTGGACACCGAAAAAATTCACTATTTTTGTACACTCTAAGGTAATCGATAAAGCAATAGTGCTTGGGAAGTAGAGCTCCTTGTATTCGTGACAAATTGGTAGTATGAAACAACACGAGACACACATGAAAGTGTGCGGGACATCGTGCGAGTGCCTGGCGATAAAGAAAGAGAGGCTTTTACTCTACACCAGTAAAACAAAAGAAAACGTCACTCCTGCATTGCTTAGATCAATCTTAGTTAAAAGCAATCGCTCGCGACTGGCCGTGGTCTGCTAGGCTTGGCATGCGCATGCGCGCGTGCGAGACCCCCCCCCCCCCCCCCTGTGATTGAGGAGAAACTTCAACGCTGAAGGAGGAACGTTGCTTCTTTGGTCCTTGCCGTGAGAGGGCGCGACGGTAAAGCGCCCGAAAGGGAGGAAATCGCTGCGCCGAAGGAGGAACGGAGCCCGTTTCTCCATTCTCGCTCCCTTTTTTTTTTAGTGTAGCTTCGCATACACCAAATTCGGTATTAAGGGACGTGAATGGATGACAAAGGGTTGTGACTGGTGCAAGCATGATAATCATGTGATGCACGTCATGTACCAACACGATTACATGCTACGTTCATGATGCGCTCGCGGCCGTCTTGCTAGCTTCACATGTACCGAATTCAGTATTGCATGACGCGAATGGACGACATATGTAAATGACATGTCCAAACATGATAATCATGACATGCTTGTCTTGTAATGTGTGCTCTAGCGTTCGTTTCGTCGGGTCGTGCCGGCGATGTCATGCCAGGCGCCGATCTGCTTGGTATATACTGAAGGCCCGGTGTCCCTTCGTCACGAAGCTAGGTAGACGCAGTGCATTCTTGGTAACGTGGTTGGTGTGAAATGCGACATGTCGCATTTCGCACCAGTTGGCGCCGGGCTGCGCCGACAGACGCTGGTCGCATCTGGCGTCAGAGTATAGAGTGTTCGTGCTTTGCTAGCGTAGCATCGCTGCGCCCAACGTTACGTCACAGTATATTGGGCCATTCATGATGCTCTCCCCGCCGTTTGGCTAGCTTCACATAATCCAAGTTTGGTATTACGGGATGTGAATGGACGATGAAGGTGTGTGACTGGTGCAAACATGATAATCATGAGATGCCTGTCATGTGACAACACGACCGCATGCGACACTCGTGATGCGCTTGCGGTCGTTTCCCTAGCTTCGCATATACCAAAGTGGTATAGCATGACGTCAATAGACGGTGAAGGTTAATGACACGTCCGAACAAGATAATCATGAAATGCGTGTCATGTAAAACATGACTACACACTACGCTCACAGGACGCTCGAGGCCGTTTCGCTAGCTCCTCATAAACCAAATTTGGTATCAGGTGGGCTGAATAGATGATGAAGATAAATGACGCGTCCAAACATAATAAATATGAATGGAAGTTATGTACGGCATAATTTACCTCCTACTCGTACCGTTGTTCTAATTTTGAACTGACATATAGACCTTCCTCATTTGTGCTTGCATATCATGGATTCCCACTGTACGTGGGATCTGCCAATTTTCCATCATTTTCACTGGTATAGCGCACCACGACAAGGACACACACAAAGGAGAGATTCACACACACACAGCGCTAACTTGCAACTAATGTTTTATTTGCGATCACACACGCTGTATATACAACAGGAGACGGATAAAACATGGATAATGTCACGTCAAGAATACAGCACAGCCCATGCACGTGTCATCACTGATAGCGACAATCTACACTAGCTCGTCAAAGCGAAAATTCCAGATACTTCTTTTCTTTAGATGATAATGCTATGGAAGCCACACTCACACATTTTTCTTTCATTTTGTCCTATTTCAAAAGCTTCAATAAATATGTATAAACAGCGTGTGTGATCGCAAATAAAACATTAGTTGCAAGTTAGCGCTGTGTGTGTGTGAATCTCTCCTTTGTGTGTGTCCTTGTCGTGGTGCGCTATACCAGTGAAAATGATGAATCCCAACCAACTAGCCCGGCAACGTGCCTTGCCAATTTTCGTCATAGATAAAGCGCGTACGGAAACGCTTTGGATGAGTGCATCGAAGCCCTTAGAAGGTGTGGAGGTGATCACTCGACCAAAGGCTGTTTCAAGCGCAGAACATACGCAGACGTAGCTCAGAAGACGCCGTGACCGAGTTTATAAGATTTCCCAACGCTGGAAGAGTACCTCAAGCGGGGGCGCTGCGAGCGCTCGATAGTGACGGACGCACTCCACATCGCCTCCGTAGATTTTCTGCTATTTCTGCGGACATCCACCTTGGTACCCCTGAAACTTGGATTTATCGTCACCGCCAAGTTCTCCGCTTCGCCTAGACAACACCTTCGTCCAGGTGGGTCCAGTTTTGACAACTTGAGGGACATCCTTCACTCCCGGCTACAACGCCGCCTCGCTAAGGGCTCTCAGCCCGGCGATGGCGGCCGCCAACGTGGTTACGGGCTATGATCCTACCTCAAGCCAAGTGCTATCCATGGAGATTTCATCCTCCGTAAACACTATGCCAAAAGAAGATGAATACCTCGACGACATGGTGAGACTGTGGCAACGAAAGCAAGCCAAATCAAAGTCTGCGTCTCAACAACAACGAGACGCCACAGCTGGCCGCCATTCCCCAGCCTTGCAAGGAACGCCGGCGCGCCATCCCTCCGGTGGTGTGCCTACCTCTGCTCCGTCCTCGCAGCCAGCGAAGCAACGCAAGTGGCGTCCGCGTCAGACTCCTCGCCTCTCTCGCGACGACTACATCGTAGTAGTTAAACCTCGCGTTCCCTGCGAGCTACGCACATCTGTCCCGGCCGATCGCGCGGGCGACGCCATCCGCAGCTACCTCGGCGACCAGACTACCACGCAAATTCAAGTGTGGCCAATCTGGGAACAGAACATCTTGGTCTGTAGCACCACCATTTTGCCTATGGCACAGCGACTCCTCGGGAACTTCCAGCTGCAAGTGGGGGATCAGCAGCTGCCCGTTCGAGGCCAAGCCAAGGCACCAGGGGATACATGCAAGGGCGTCATCAACGTAAACCCTGCTGAAAACCCGGAGCAGATAAAGTCTGAACTGTATTGGCCTCGAGGTACTATCCTTGCGGTCCGCAAACTCGGAGATTCCGCGGCGGCGGTGGTGACTTTCGAGGGCACGAAGTTACCCCGCTTCCTCTTCTACCACTGCGTAGCGACGTATATCCGCGCCTACAAGAAAACGGTCCCTGTTTGCACCAAGTGCGGTACCATCGGCCATCGACCACCTCAGTGTCCTCACCCCGCTCCAACGCAGTGTGCCAAATGTGGAACCCCCGCACCTGCAGGTCTCAATTCTCATGACTGCCACCCCAAGTGCCTCATCTGCCACGGCGCCCATGAGACTGGGACCAGTGGCTGCACGGCAAAATATCGAAAATATCGGAAACGCAAGCAGCCCTCAACATCTCCCCGAGGGACCACCTCATGTTCGTCACAGCCAGACAGCAGCACCAACCTGCATCATTCGGCTCCACCACTCCACGCCGACACTCAAGCATTCCTACCGTTCGAAGCACCAGCGGCGGTACCTCAGGTGAGCAGTTGGGCAGGGAAAGCTGCTTCTAAGCCTCTCTCACCCCCTTCTGTCGATCCTCCTTCTCCCGAACTTGCGGCCCTTCGCCAGCAAGTTGCGGCACTTCAAAGCAAAATTCTCTTTTCACTAAACAACTCGAACTCTTAAATAAGCGACTTCAACCCCAACAACAGTGTACTGCAAGGCCATCCGGTATTGCCTCCTCTGTCCAGGCGGCTACGCCAGCTACGTCCAAGCTTAGTCCTCGCGCTAAGTCCACTCCCATTAAACCGCCGGTTCAAGCAGCCATGTGTACTCCAGCACTCGGAACCGGTGCCACATCTACTCCAGAAGCTCTTGAGGCTCCTGGGGCACCCCAGGTTCTCTTGCGCGCTAACCAAACTCTCCCTAGCGAAGAGCGCACCCCGTGCGTAGAGGAACGCCTCACGCGCGTCGAAGCTTCGATTAATCACCTCCTCACCAGCTTCTCGGTCCAACGCATAGTAGTAGAGGTTACCCAGGCTATTCAAGCCTGGGCAATCACCCAGTTTCAACTTAAGGCATCGCGTTCCCGCTCCTGCTCGGTGACCAGTGAGGGTACAGCTGCACGGCGTCGTCGTAAGGTGGCTACCACTACCCCGCCGTCGGACAATCCAGCCTCCGTGCCTCTCCCTGCTTCTGAGGATTCCGAGCGGGACATGGAGGACCAAATATAAAACCTAGGACAGTCACGATGGCTACCAATCGTACGTGCCGTTCAAACATTGCGTCTAAATTCGAGATCATACAGTGGAACCCTGGAGGCTTTGGGAACAGGCGAAAGCGTTCACATCTTTTTCTTTTCCTCAGCTCACTTGGCTCTCAGCCGGCCGTCTTGGCGCTCCAAGAATCTGGCCCTGCTCCATCCCTTTCTGGATACTGCTCCTATGTAGGCGGCACCACCACATGCCTCCTCGTGCATAAAGCTTACACGGCGATACAGGTTGATCTCGATATGGATCTTCCTTACGACTACTGCATGATATCAGTGCTGTCTCAGCGGAGGGGCCAACCATCAATACATATCTTAAACGTGTACTGTCCCCCTCGCCTTGCGAGGGCTTCGTTTGCGCATCTCTTCTATCGGGCGCTGGGTATAGCGGCCCGACAACCACTGGTGAATTTCGGGGACTTTAATGCCCCCAACCCTCACTGGGGTTACCACTACGAGAAGGCCCGGGGCAGAGAGCTCAAGGAGCTCATTTCATCGCTGAGCCTGACGCTTCTTACCGATCCGGCACAACCCACACGTTCCGGTAACTCGGTCACGCGAGACACATGCCCCGACCTCTCCCTCACCCGTCACATCCGCGATGCTACATGGGAAAATTTAGGCGAAACCCTAGGCAGAGATCACTCTTTACTCCGCATTTCGTTCACACCGCGGCAGAAAATGCGCCAACACTGGGGCCGAGCCCGTCTCACCGATTGGACTCAGTTCAGAATGCAACCATTCCCCGCCGGCCTCTCCTCGCCCGAATATGCAGCGTGGGCATCATACGCTCTATATATGAAACAAGCGAACACTCGCACCCTTGCAACCTCTAATTTGACTCCTGCAATCGATCCATACCTCCTACATCTTTGGCACGCTCGCCGCGGGCTCATAAGGCGCTGGAAACGCAACAAACTTAATCGGAAACTTCGCGCTCGCATTGAGGCGCTCACTGCAGAGGCGGCCGCATACTCCGCACAACTTTCCGATGCTAACTGGGCACACACCTGTTCAAAGGCTGCAAACCAGATGAGCTCTAAGAGTGCGTGGGGACTCTTTAGAAGCCTTCTCGATCCCTCCACCACCAGGGGAGAAACACAACGCCAGCTCCACCGTGTTCTGCATGCCTTTCAGGGCACTACGGATGAACTCGCGCGAGAACTTTGTGACCGCTACATCTGCCGCACAATTGATCCCGCAGGCCCAGCATATACGTATTCCGGCGCCCCTAACACCGACCTCGACGCCCCATACACGCTTTCTGATTTACGATTTGCACTCACGAAAATGCGACGGGGCACGGCCCCTGGACGCGACGGAATCACAGTATCGCTCCTGGCAAATCTTCCCGACCAAGCACACCTCTCGCTACTCCACCTTATAAATTCGATTTGGGACGGCTCTCCGCTTCCAAAAGAATGGACCACATCGGTCGTGACATTCATTCCCAAAACGGCAAAGTCCGTTAGTATTGAGGCACTGAGACCCATCTCACTTACGTCTTGCGCAGGCAAACTCATGGAAACCATGGTTCGCGAACGCCTTTCCGCCTACTTGGAGGCCAGGAGGACCTTTGCCGACACGATGTTTGGCTTTCGCCCGCATCTGTCGGCGCAGGACGTCCTGCTCCAGCTTCAACACGATATTATAGAGCCGACTACTATGCGCCATAACGATAAAGCCGTGCTCGCTCTCGATCTCCGCGGGGCGTTCGACAACGTCAAACACAGCACTATACTCACTAACCTGTCTACCACAAACTGCGGGCAGAAGACTTTCAACTACATTCGCGCCTTTCTATCACATCGCACCGCCTTCATTCGCCTTAATTCTACCGAACACGGCCCGTACTTATTAGGCACGCGGGGTACACCTCAAGGGGCAGTCCTGTCTCCTCTGCTTTTTAACCTGGCGATGATGAACCTCCCCTCTCTTCTAAGCGAAGTCGAGGGAATACAACACGCACTATATGCGGACGATATCACAATCTGGACCAACACCGGCTCCTTAGCGCAAATCGAAGAACGCCTGCAAAAGGCTGCCCTTCTGGTGGACACCTACGCAGGTTCATGCGGCCTGTTGTGCTCTCCAGCTAAATCGGCTCTTCTTTCAGTCTCTCCGCTACCGCCACCTCAAATTTTTCTTCCGTCCGGGCCCGTCCCGTCAGTGCAAAATATTCGGGTTCTTGGCCTACACCTCACATCGTCCTTGGACCCAAAGGGCACAATAGCAGGCCTCAGACGCACCAGCGAACAGGTGAGTCGCATGATACGGCGAGTTTCTACCAAGCGCGGCGGCCTCCGCGGGTCTCAGTCCCTCCGATTGGCCCACGCGTTTGTGACCAGTCGCGTCCTCTACGCCTTGCCTTACCTTCGCCTGCGTCGTCGACACGAGCACCAGCTGGACGTCCTTCTTCGTTCAGTATACAAACGCGCTCTGGACCTACCTATTGCAACTTCCAACAGCCGATTCGCGGCTCTGGGGGTACACAACACCTTTGCAGAGATGCGCGAAGCTCATCGCTTTAACCAAATCAATCGACTGTCGCAGACGCCTTCAGGGCGCCGTCTTCTACACAGACTTAGCCTTAACCCGATATCTTACCAAGACCCTCTGCAGCCGGTACCAGAGCTCTGGCGTCAAAGGCTATGGGTGGAACCTCTACCCCGTAATATGAACCCCGACCTCCATCCTGGCCGTAGACTAGCACGCGCCGCGGCCCTTCATACGCGACACTCCGATCGTCCTGGTGTTTTCTACGTGGACGTCTCGGGTCCCTCCCCCTCGGGTCACCTCACGGCTGCCGTGATTACAGAGGGCAAACACGTAGATGGCCTCTCCTTTCGAGCAGACACAGTAACGCACGCTGAAGAGGTTGCCATAGCTTTGGCCGCCTCTCACCCTGCCTCACGCACCATCCTGACGGACTCGCGCTCGGCCTGTTCTCAGTACCTTCAGGGTTCCATTGCCCCGCTGGCGGCTAGCCTACTACAGACAGCCTCTTGGCGCTTTAACCCTCATCCCATTCGTATAGTCTGGAACCCAGGCCACTCGGGCCTGCCCGGCAACGAGGCGGCAAATGCCGCTGCCCGCGCTTCTCCTGTCCGGGCCGTTGCCCCTCCATGTCCCGAGACGGAATCTGGCAATACCAACCTGACGCGCTTTCGCGAAATTTTGGCTTATTACCGGGCTTCGCGCCGCCTCTACCCGCACCCCGCACGTGGTCTGGAGAAAGCGGACGAACGACTGCTACGCCGCCTGCAGACGAACACCTTTATCAGTCCGGCGGTCGCCAAGCACTTTTTGCCGGAAATCAATGGCACCTGCTCGACCTGTCATGTCCTCGCCGACACATATCACGTCGTAGCATCGTGCCCAGTCAATCCCGTCCCTTTTTCATCCCCTTTTCCTATCCTAACTAGAGAGGCTTGGGAGGAGCACCTGCTCGGCTGCTCTACCTTGGCTGCACAACGCTCCTTGGTGGAGCGCGCACGGGCAGCTTCCAGCTCCACTGGCGTCCCGGAATAGGGTCTTGCATTCTAGCACGCCGATCGGCCACGTCGGCACTCTCTAGTAGACTTTTTCTGAAATAAATGTTTTTTACCACCACCACCACCTCAAGCTCCTCAATTAAGTGGGGCCAAGCAATCTAGACCCTATGAAATACCGCGTCCTCAAAAGAAAACGAAGACACCAGACCACCGGGAGGGAGAAAGCCTGACAGAATAATACGTAGATGAGCAGTCGGAAGACGCTACCCGCATCAAGCCGGCCAGTACGCCAGAAGGGGCAACTAACGATGAACAGCCCGCTCAGCCGCAGCATGAACACTCAAATGAGTTCCACGGAAACGTGCAGTGATGTCTCTTCACCAGCAGGCAGCATCAAAACTCGACATAATTGCAGCGCATCAATGGCATCCGAGGAGTGACAGTGCCTGACGACCACGTATCCATAACAAGAGGTATTGCAGAAAGCACTGCTTCGCTTTCTTCTGCCAAGACAGTGACAGACGTCTGTGACAGCGTACGGAACTCTAACCTTGGAATGTCGACGACCCTGTAGAGCATGAACGCTACGCCTTCGACATCGACGAAGTAGCTAAGAAGTCGACCATCAACACGGAGCAAACCTGTGGACACCGAGGACACCAGCACGATCTGCAGACGCATCGAGTACCTCCAGTTCACAACGCCGTTCCAAGCCAGGGAGTGGGAGCAGCGGCAGCGACTCCGCTAACGAAGGAACATTTAGGAAACCCCACGTGGAATGGTCGCCACGGCAATTGTCACCGACCGTGAGCGACGACGATATGTGCTTTTAACAATATGCCTTCCTCACTAATCCTTTTCTCGCCTCTAAGTAACTTCCTCGCCTTTATTTTAAGAATATAAACACTTTCTTTTATGTCGTTCGATGTTCGCGGTTTTCGAAATTCGGGGCAGCAGCAGGGAGTACTTGACCTCGCGCGGGCGCTTGGCGTGGACATGCTCTTCTTGCAGGAGACAAACTTTCGTACTAAGCTTGACGTTGCAGAGTTTCGGGAAAAGTTTCATGTAGAGTCCTTCTTCTCACTCACAGCTGCGCGTGCACGTAGCACAGAAGTTGTTTTCATGAACGCAGCGCTGAGGAGGGGCGCTCACTGTCTTATTAAAAACGAAGGCCGCATCATAACGATAGAAGTGGTACTTGACTGCAAATGAGTTAGATTTGTCAACCTATATATATGCGCCCTTAACGAGGTCAGAAACGAACGGGTTCTATAAAGGTGTCAGAAATTTTTTGATCGAGCCGATATCATATGTGCTTTTCGGAGATTTCAACTTCGTGCTTGAGACTACAAAGGTCATCATGGGTCCCGGCCAAGGCGCCAACAATTTTTTTCACCATAGAACTACAACAATCAGTTAAAGATCTCAAGTTGGCAGATGGATGGCTAACTCTACATGGAGCCAGGTTCATTTCAACCCACGCTTGTGGTATTCATCAAAGCCGAATTGATTGAGTTTATGTGCCCAACAATGTCTTACCAAATCTACATGCATGTGAGGTGGTTCAGCTTGCGCCAAGTCAGTAGAAACTCAGTAATCTCGCTCCATTCCTCTTCATCTTTAACGTGAGCACAACAACAAGAATCCATAAACTATAGAGGGTGGACCCAACAAAGCACGCCACGCTCACCTCACGGCCATGATGAATAAGATTCACCGACGCATTCAAATCATAGAAAGAGATAGGTCAACCAAGTTTTTATGTTTGAATACGTTGAAGTACAAAAAGTCTAAATCAAAATCCTTTAAAGCAGAGGTCTCAGGCTACAACGCTCGCAAAAGAAATGCACTTATCGACAGAGGAAACCGAGAACTTGACTTGTGCGCAAAGAAACCGTGATCATCGATGCTAGCCCCGCTACATCGATGAGGCACTGAAAGAGGATGGTACAGTTGTTAATAACCCGGGTGAAGTTCAAGAAGTTTTCCGAGAATGCTTTTCAAAGCTGGTACCTGCAGGGAATGACACACAGGACGACGAGTTTAGTGCCAAACTCGCAACCTTTAGCGAAGGCTTGCCATCGCTAGGTTCTGAAGACTCTTTAGTATTATATGCAGAAACTGATAAAGAAGTATGGTACGCCCTAAAATCAATGAATACGTTCACGTCACCAGGCCCAGACGGTATACTCATGGGATTTTACCCGCGTTTTTTTTTATATCTTGGGTGATGCGATTACTGATCTTGTGAATAATTTGTTACGTGGCGGCCAAAAACCGCAGTCTTTCTGTGAAAGGAGGGTGATTCTATTGCCGTCAGAGGGTATATACCCATAAGATTCAAAATCGTGGAGGCCTATTATCCTGCTAAACACAGACTACAAGTTAGTAACCACGCTGCTATCATGGCGTCTGCGGCCTGTCTTGGGAGATCATGTCACCCTTGCAGTCATGTGCCATACCAGGATGTTGTCTCCGTACCCCTAACGGTCATCAGAGACCTCTTCAGAGTGTCAAAGAAAAAAGATCACAGAAGTATTTATTTCTCTTGATCAGGCCAAAACATGTGATAGAATGGAACACGGGTATCTTTTTGCTATTTTGCGCATCTTTGGCTTCCCAGAGCAGTATGTGCAACTGGTAGAAATACTTTATCAGGACCTGTCAATCTGTCTGTACTTCAACAATGAAGTTTGCCAGTCGAAAAGGAGGGAGACAAGGCTGTCCGTTGTCTCCGGTATTATAAATTTCGTCTCTAGAGCATTTCATTAGAAAGATTGCAAACAGCGAGCGCATTATGGTTTTCCGATGCCAGGCAAGGAAACCTTCAAAAATGTTGCATACGCCGATGATATTGTTACGGAAACGAATTAAAGGAAGAGCAAGGAAACAATCGGCTGAGAGGCTTGCGAGGGTGCGAATCAGCCATAGTGACTCTTGCCAGTGGCTTTTCCTTTGTAAAATCATTTTGTACAGAAGTCAACGACCCCGTAACATATTTCTGAGAGGTGCTGGTTACCCATCAGGCTATGGAACTCCGCAGCGGACGTCGCATCGGTTTTCCAGCCATGGCCAATGCTGAGCCCTCCGCATCGACGTCAGTGTCTCCGACGAACACGGTGTTGCAACCATAAGGGATTCACGCCACTTAAGAATCCCGGGACATTCTGCGGGACTGATGGCGTCGACGTCGACAATTGGTTGGCCATGTTCGAACGGGTGAGTGTGCCGAACAGATGGGATCCCACACTTCAGTCGGCTAATGTGCTGTCTTAGTTGAGAGGCTCGGAAAAGGTATGGTATGAAAACAATGAAGAAGAACTCACAAGCTGGGACATATGCAAGGAAAAGATGCCAGAGGTGTTTGAAAACACCGCTAGTCGTAAGATCGCCGCCAAGAAGGAATTGGCCTGCCGTGCCCAATCCCCAACGGAATCACATCTCGCATACATCCAGGACGTGCTGGCCCTCTGCCGAAAAGCCGAAAGCGACTTGACAGAAGGTGACAAGGTCGGGCATGTCCTGAAAGGGGTTACCGACGACGTGTTATCTCCTGATGTGCAAGGGCTCTTTAACCATGGACGCGATCATCAAAGAGTCTCGTCAGTTTAAGCAAGTGAAAAGTCGCCACATTCTGCAAACACTCGCCCGACTTTCAAACACCACTGCAATATCGACTTGTGAGAACCAGTCCGCACCACAACGTCTATCACCACCTGGAGACCTGATACGCATTGTTCTTCACGAATTGAAAGCAATGGCCCCCTCGGCGTTCTATTCACGCAGTATCGATACCACCCACTCCTGTTACTGTTCCTCTTGTTCAAGCCATCATGCGCCAGGAGCTTGAAAACATCGGAGTGCATTCTGTGTGCCATGTCACCACGCCCAGAGTCAGTGAACGCCCTTTCGCGATGCCCTCCTCCAACTGACGGTTTTCTCCACGTATCCGCAACCCGGCTGAAAGGCGAACTGCAGAAGACCGCCCTATATGTTTCAACTGCCACCAAGTTGGACATATTGCTCGTTACTGCCGCAATACATGGTCCTCGGCCCCTTGTGCCCGACCCATATGACCTGTTTCGACTCTACCACCCGCACCTTTTCACCAGCCGAAGAGTCCAATGCATTTGACCAATCTCGGAACACTGGGTACAACCACTCGCCTCCACTACGCAGGCACCAGTCTCGTTCGGCGCAAATACGCCGTCCATCGTCTCGTCGCCGCAGCCACGGCGCTTCTCGTCCACCATGGCTTCCGGCCGCATCGTCTCGGAAAACTCAGAAATGCAGCCCCCGGAGGCGGTGCTGCATGAACGACTTCCGCAGCAAATCCTCCCTCCGTTTCCACCAGACGAAGTGTAATAGACGTTGAAGTAGACAACGTACCTGTACAAGCACTTGCAGACACCGGCGCAAGCATTTCAGTCACGAGTTCAAGCCTATGTACACGTTTATAGGAAGTTCTGACACCATCGGCTGCACAAATGCTTCGTGTGGCCGATGGCGGCACACCGATGACTCTCGGTCTGTGCACTGCCCGCTTACGTATAAAAGACCACACTACTTCTGCCATTTTAGCCGTGATTGACCACTGCTCCTATGAATTTATCCTAGACCTGGACTTCTTGTCAAATCATTCTGCTCTTAACGATTGTGCGTCCTTCAGCTAGAGCTGCTTTAGATAGTCGCTGAAGCCCACACTGCCCCGCCATGCCTCTGCTCTCTTCAAGATGTGCGGATGTCACCTCAGACATCTCAGACACCTCAGGGGCACGGCAACGTTCTTCAGAACAACATGTCTAAGCTTGCATGGATTGTCGTGCAGGTGTTTCTTCTTGTCAAGCCTGGTCCGCTGCCTGATACTGAATGGCCATCCCACTCTGGGCATGCGCCGCTGGATCGCGCTCCAGGCACGTGGAAACCAACGTCGACATCGCAGCTACGCACCCTCGTCTCCAGTGAACCACGCCGTTGGCTTCAGTCATCGGTGACGTCAGTGGAGCCGAGTATAAAGCACCAAGATTTCGCCTTCCGCCTCAGATGGCACGGCAACGTTCTTCAGAACAACATTTCTAAGCTTGCATGGATTGTCGTGCAGGTGTTTCTTCTTGTCAAGCCTGGTCCGCTGCTTGATACTGGATGGCCATCCCACTCTGGGCATGCGCCGCTGGATCGCGCTCCAGGCACGTGGAAACCACCGTCGACATCGCAGCTACGCACCCTCGTCTCCACTGAACCACGCCGTTGGCTTCAGTCATCGGTGACGTCAGTGGAGCCGAGTGTAAAGCACCAAGATTTCGCCTTCCGCCTCAGAGGGCACGGCAACGTTCTTCAGAACAACATGTCTAAGCTTGCATGGATTGTCGTGCAGGTGTTTCTTCTTGTCAAGCCTGGTCCGCTGCCTGATACTGGACGGCCATCCCACTCTGGGCATGCGCCGCTGGATCGCGCTCTAGGCACGTGAAAACCACCGTCGACATCGCAGCTACGCACCCTCGTCTCCAGTGAACCACGCCGTTGGCTTCAGTCATCGGTGACGTCCGTGGAGCCGAGTATAAAGCACCAAGATTTCGCCTTCCGCCTCAGAGGGCATGGCAACGTTCTTCAGAACAACATGTCTAAGCTTGCATGGATTGTCGTGCAGGTCAGTTTTCACACCCCTAATTCATCTGTCCGTACTAGCTGCTATGCGCTTTTGATTCTGCCGTGCCGTCGGCAATGTGCCCAAATTGTTGACCATTGCTGGTCTGTCTTAACGATTTCGCTGTGTGGTGATGTGGAGAGCAACCCTGGTCCAGATCTTGAGGAACTTATAAATAGTATACTAGCTGAACTAAAACAATCTAAAGAGGAACAAAAGAAACGTGACACCATACTTTCAGACATTAACAAAAAACTTTCCAAACTAGACGAAGTATAAAGGTATCAAAGGCGAACGAAGAAAAAATAAAGAAACTGGAGGGAAGAATAGAGCGCGTAGAAAAGGCTCTGACAGGACAAGACAAAAAGCTTGTCGATTACGAAGATCGTTCAAGAAGGAATAATCTGGTCGTATTCAGCATACCGGAAGGACCAGACGAAAACAGAGAAATCTTGGAAGACAAAGTTGTTTCTAAAGTTTTCCAAGACACCCTAAAGGTCACAGTTACTTCCGTGGAGCGCATTCATAGAATTGGACGGGTGAATGAACAACGCCCAAGGCCGGTAATTGTGCGGTTGTACAATTACAACGAAAAACTTTTGCTTTTCAAGACGTGTAGCATACTAAAAGATTCGGGTGTATCAATATCTCACGACTACTCGCAAGCAACACTTCAACTACGAAAAAAGCTCTGGAAAACAGTGAAGGACAACAGAAGACAGGGTGATAAGGCGCACTTAGTTTATGATAAGCTTTACATCAATCATGACGTCTACGTATGGGACGAGCATCAAAACCGTAGGAAACTGTCGCGCAGCGCTGCGCGCTCAGAAGAT